>NW_007726972.1:167147-174663 GCF_000696425.1 Galeopterus variegatus
TTTAACAAATTTACCTAATATTTCAAAGGGATTCAAAAATGTAAGTAAGTAATGAAGCTATCAAATAACAATGTATCAGAATTTTAAAAACAGCAGTGTTTTAAAATTTGAGTGGACAAAGGAGAATTGACACAATTCAGAAAGAAAATAAAACAAAAGCTATTTCAGACATAAAACCTGTTATAGTAAGCAAAATAGTAAGTAAATATCTTAAGAATAAGACTTAAGAGAAATAGAAGATTGAAAGAAGAAAATATGTAAAACCCAAGCAGAAATGAAGAAAGATATCTCTTATCTCTACCTTTATAGTTATGTGTAGAAGTTTTGAGAAAAAGTGATAAATATAAAATCTAGGCCAAGAAGATCCCAAATCTTCATAAAAAAAGATTACCAAAAAAAAAAAGGAAAAAAAGAAAGAAAGAAAAGCCAAGTGCAAAACCCATTGTGTAAACTGTAGCTTTGCAGAGGACCCAGCTAAGCCAGGTTAGGACTTCTGATCCACAAAAACTATATGGTAATAAAGATATGTTGTTAAAAGGTGTTGAGTTTGGGGTAATTTACACAGTAATTTGCACAGTAATGGATAAATTATGCAGAGAGAAATAAAATGATTTGATCAATAATATATGAGAACCATTCAAATTTTAACAAAGGAAAACCTTGTCTTTTTATTCAAGTGTGATTTTACAATGTACAATTAGAGTGCTGAGAAAATATGATGAACATTTGTCTCCATTCTACATGCATTTCTGTTTATTTTTGTTCAGTTAACTAACTTCAACATAAGGTAGTAGTTTTATAAGAAATGGGTACATTTAGTGTAAATTTTATCACCCTAGCATCCTCCTCAGCTGATCATTGCCAGCAGAGCCTTCATGAAAACAAGAGAATTTCCTGTGCTCAGTACTGAATTGTGGTAAATGTGGGCTTGTCTGGATTTGGAATTCAGATTTCACATTCCCATCAAAGACTGCTACTATAGTAAAAACAAAAAGTTACTTATTGCACACTTACTTAATGCAACATTATGTACTTACGTTTATTGCCCCATTTAATCTCACAGACATTTTATAAAGTAGATATTAAGATTTTAATATTAAAGATGACAAACTGAGTTGGAGAGGTGAAGTAGTTTGTTATACTAGTTGCAGTATTTTTAAGAGATAGATTGATTCAAAGTCTGGTTAGCTTGACTCCAAGGCTGTGTTTCCAGCAAGAACAGTCCATTAACTGCTATGTATATAGTCCAGTGACACTGTGGTTCAAAGAAACTTATGAGTTGTCCTAAAGACCTATAATACAATGCATGTACGGGAAACTGAAAATTCTAAGCAAGTGACTTAATAACCAACTTTTGGAGTATAATCGTTTTTAAGCTACTGCTTGCACATCATTTTAATTTTACAGTCATCTTGTAACTAAAATTCCAGCCTATGTCCTTTCTAGACTGATGTAGGTTTCAAATAAGCTGAAAGTCTAAAATGGGGTTGATAATTTATTTTTATGGTTGTTTTATATGCAGTACTACTATAACATGTATCGTTCTGAAAAGAACTTGATATACAGTGGGTCTGTATTGGATTTCATTCAACATGATTTAGTCACTGGTGTATAAAAAATCTTCTTATAAAATAATTTCTTCCATTAGCATTTCTATTCACTATATATCAAGGAAATAATATAAGGCAGCACTGCCGGATTTTTTCATTTATCTTCAGAACTACTTAGAGTCTAGCAACACTCTAAATGTTTCCTTCTTAATAACTTCTGAATATATACCAATACATTATTGAAAAATATCAAGTATAATGCAATCATTATATTTATTCAATAATATTTAAAGGACAGTCAGTGACATAGAAAGTTTCTAAAATTTGAGGGTGCTAAAATGAAAGAATTGAGAGCTTATAAAATAGTTGGGGAATTAGAAATAACAATAACTAACTCCAATAAATCATAATAAATACTCCATAGAGACATATGAAGTGTTTACTGTCACCACTGGCTTTGATTTGAAGCATAAAAATTCCCTTAAAGAGGCAAATTATATTTTTATGCTACATAGAACCTATTGTAGTTCAAAAATAGCAGAAATGTTTGCTCTGTTCTGTCATGCAGTAATTGTGACAAATATAAATACATTCTACTAATATATTAGTGAAAAGTTACATATGGCATAGAAATCATGGACAATATATCATCTCATTTTAAGCATTAAATTTACCTTTTTCTACTTGGTTATTTTATCTCCTACCACTTTGCCCTTGAAATAGCGAAAACTAGATAATGACAAGATCAGGAAAATGCTTTGGCTACTAAAATAAGGAGGATTAAAAAGCAAAAGCTCTCAACAATGTTTGTCCAAACAGTTAATCATCATATAGGAAAAAAAAAAAATGGTGCCTTACACCATGCATTAAAAGCATTTTATATTGATTAGGATTTAAATGATTTAAGTTTTTACCATAAAGAAAAGTTTGGCATCTTTTATACAAAATAATTTTTTAAATTGCTTAAGTATAAAATACTACAAATTTAATCAAAATGCAATGACAAAAGAACATCATATTGAATATGTGTATGCATTTGCAAGTAGAAGTTTATACCTTTTCTATATAAATAGCTTTTATAAAATAAGGAGACCAACACACCACTAATGGAATTGGAAGACGATTTGGGCAAATATGATAGTTATTAATGTTTCCAGCTCTGTGCCTTTCAGACTGGTGGTAGATTGTCTATGCTATTAACTTTCAAGTAAGGCATTGTGACTTGCTTTGGCCAATAAATGTGAATGAAAGTTGTATGGGTTAATTCCAGATGAAAATTCTAAGACTCAGTGTCTAGAAACTTACGAGGAATTTGCCATTTCCCATCAGGTTGGATTTCAAAGCTACTTCCATGAATCTGATATTGTCACTGTCCTCCCATCCCTGCCCCCAAAACATGAGTGAGAAATAATATTTTTTTAGTTGTAAAGACACCCAAATTTAGGGTTATGCGTCACTTCAGCATAACATAGCCCACATGTCAGCATTCTACAGCCCTCAAGCCAAATCTGTACTGCTGCCTGATTTTGTAAATAAAATTTTATTGTAACACAGCCATGACTATTCTTTTATGTGTTGTCTCTGGCTGTTTCCATGCTGCAGTGGCAGAGCTGAGTACTTGAAACAGAGACTGTATGACCTACAAAGCCTAAAATATTTGCTATCTGGCCCTTTACAAAAAATGTTTATAGATTCCTGATCTAGCTAAGGCCATGCTTGCTGAGCCAACAGGCAAATGGAGAAATATAGTGGGATAATAAGCAGATGAGAAAAGGTTAAATTTGACACTTAGACAAAGAAACTACAATAAAAACACGATTCCAGTTATCTTCTATCAAATGAATAAAAATTAAATTCAAATATCTAGAATATCTAATTATAAAATAGTTTAAATAAAATACATATTAAAAATCTCACTCCTACTTTTTTTGGTACAAATGTTATTTATATAAATTAGGGGGCAAGCAGTAATATGTATCACAAGCCTTAAAAATTGTGAGCACCATTTGTTCCTAGAAGTTTCACTTCTAGCAATTTGATCTGAGAAAAAATTTAAAGATAAAATGGTATGCTTAAGATTTTTTTAAGTCAAAATTTTGCTGCACTGAAAAAAAATTGTAAATAATCTAAATGGCTCAATGTTATAAAATTGGTAAATAAATTGTGATATACCCACATATTGGAATACTAAGTAGTCATTAAAAATAAGTAGTAGAAATAAACTTACTGAGTTATAAAAATGTTTGCACAAAAATTCAAGTTGCAGAAATTAGTAAGTATGGGATACATGTATATGTTTTAAAATACAAAAATAATCATGTATTATTTTCCCATAAATGGAATTTTAAATAAAAATGGTAATAGATTAAACAGTTGTCTTCTTGATTTTGAAGAGATTAAATCAGTGTTGAAACTTTCCTATTATTACTCCAAATAAAATTTTTCTCTCAGAAAATAAGAAATGATTTCCGATTCCTTATAAACTCATAGTGACAAAAATAAAAGTATAGGAAACAACTATTCAGTATCATAGTCTCTGGATTTAGTGGCTTTTCTATTTGTGGCTGTATAAAAATCTCAAGGTAATGCTGTATAGAATTTAAAAATAGATTCTAGGTTTTTTTTCTCTTTCTATTTCCTAAACAAAACGTGAATAGTGTACTTTTGCTGTTAAAAAAAAAGTGAAAACAAATATTTTAAAATGCTCTAAAATGTACTTGCTGAACAATATTTGAGGTAAAGGCAGACATTTTGCTTTTGGTCTAAAATAGGTGAGATCAATTTGTCCATAGCTTTAAAACATACCCTGGGAGACTTTTAGGTTTTGTGGTGGTGTTACTTTCACAAATGACTTCCAAAGTCTGAGAAAATTTGCAAGATATATTTATATTTCTCTTTACTCCTCATATCCAATTCATCAGCAAATCGACACGTTTTTCTTCACCTCCACTTTTGTCATTATACTATCGAAGTATAATCTTTAAAGTTGCAAACATGACTTTCTTACAAATATCACGTAAGCACATGCCAAATGTTTATTTAAATCATAGTAAGGGAATCAGCGGGATGGTAAAGTTAGTTATTTAAAGAACAGAGTCTATTGGGAAAGGCATGCTAAAATACATTTGCCAAGGTAGGGACAAAACTGACTAATACCCTGCAGGGCAATAAAACTACAGCCTTTCTTCTGGAAAGAAATTATATCTCCAATGGACAATAACCCCAAGTAAACACAAGCACATAACTTCGCAGATTCTCATCCTTAATCAATAGTAAATAGCAAAACAAACAAAGTTACAGACTCTGGGGAATTAAATTATTCTTGAGTGGTCCTGTAGATAATGCCCCAGTATGACACTGAAATTACATGTAAATATTCTGTTGATTTATTAGCAATTTTGGATAATTTTTCCTAACAGTATCCCCTTGTGATTATAAATAATCTCCAAAGAATATTTTTCATCAAAAAAAGGCCAGTCTTCTGGTGTTTTAATGTGATTAATTTACATAGGTTAGTAAAAGGCATTAATTAACCATAAAGCTTCTTTATAGTGAGGCCAGCAAGTCTAGAGCCACTCAGTTTTGAGCAACTATTATTGCCAGAGAATTGGCTTCTTTCTAAAGTGCAGAATGGTTCTCTGGGTGGCCTTGGACTGATCCAGGTCTTACCCCCTTTTCACTTGTAGTTCTCAAGAATAACTATAGAACGTGCTGGAAATGCAATATCCTGAGATAAGGAGAAACTGGCCGGAACAGCCTGGGCTCTGTTCCTGTTCCTCCTAGAAACAGAATGTCCTTCAAGGCTTTTAGCCCAGCATGTCATGTTGTCCCATGGCCATGTGTGGGCTGCCTTTTGGAATCCATCAGTTGCAGGACAAGTGAGGCACACGCAGACAAGATTCCGTCCATCCTGCGCAGCTTTTTTGAGCCTTGGCGGACCAGCTTCTCTGAATCTTAGGCTTCTGCTGTCCTCTGCTGCCTATCTGTGTGAACGATAAAGTTATGTCATTTAACTTGTCGTGTGAGTGTTTTGTCTCACCGGAGACTTGTGCAAAGTAGAAACTGTGCAGGTAGAAATTGCAGCCTAAGATGCAGTGAGCTGAAGTGTTAACCAGTATACACTAAACTTACTTTAAATAGAAATTGCAAAAAAAAAAAAAAAAAAAAAACCCAAACATTAAAAATAGTAAGAATATAACAAAACAAATTATATTAGATAAAATACAAAAAAAAAAAAAAACAAAAAACCCAAACATTAAAAATAGTAAGAATATAACAAAACAAATTATATTAGATAAAATACTACCATGATTTCTTTTCTGCATTTTTCATCAAGTCCTTTTTCTTCCTCTTAAACTTGGGTTGGTTTTGTAACTTTCTTTAATGAATAAAATTCAACAGAAATGGTGGTTGTATGTCTTCTCACCACTGTATCACTCTGGAATAGCATCTAACACAGCACTGGTCTTCAGTAAATATTTGCTGAATAAACAAATGAACAGTTGACAAATGAGTTATCAAGACCTAATTTTTACTGAAATGAAACTGTATGTTTTACCTATGTACTAAAGAGGTTCCTACATAAACTTCTGGAGGAGCAGTTTGCCTTTGTCCTCCTGTCTTTCTGAGGCATGTTCTCTCCCAGAAGTTCAGAATTCTTGTGCTGGCTGTTTCAGCCTGCACATCCTGGCTGCAGCCCATGTTGAATCTGTTACTAATGGTGTCCCATTATCTTTTAAAATACTTTCCGTATTTTTATTAAATCCCCTTGAAGTCTCTGCCAAGGCACGATGAGTAATAATGAATTAATCAGATAAATCAATCTCTGTCTCCGTATTAGCTGTGTAAGAGGAAGCACAAAATAAAGATTATAGGTTTGGAATCAGAATCAGAAAGACTCTGATGTGAGTCATACCTTCACTCTTCAGCTAATAATGTTAGTAAATTTAGATGAGTGTAAATTTAGATTCATTTTATTTTTTGAAGCTTCATTTTCCCATATGTAAATTGGAGCCCATAATACTCCCTTGTGAGGTGTTATAAGGATTAAAAAAAGCTATGCATGCATTGTTCCTATTGTACAGTAAAGGATTAAGTAATTGTTGCTGTTATAAGACGTGATTTTCCCCAAATATCATATTACTGTTTTGTAGATGTCTCCAAAGGAGATTGAAAATTCTAATGGTGAGAGATGGGAGAGATCTTGGGTTAGGTACGTTCTTCCTGGATAGTTAGCCATTTCCATCTCCTCCTCTGAGGACTAACACTGCTTACTTTGGAAGAAGAAGCTTCAAGACATAAGTGGTACATTTTTGAACTGTGGTTGACTAATTCTAGCTAAACAATCAGAAGACATTTTAATTACATTTCCAGCAATAGCTATTATTTTTGGATCTGGAGTGAATTCTGAGTTATAAAATTCAAAGTTATATTTATGGTAGATATTTTACAGAGTTGCTTTTATAACACATAGCTTGATACAATCTATTGACATGATTTTTTTCAAGCTCTTAGAGCTTCCAAAGAATCTCTTATCACCATGACAATTTCATGTCTAGAAGAGTGTTAAATATAGGTTGTGCTCAATGATAGTTTCCCCTACTCTAACGAATGGTCTGCTTTCCTGGGTTATGCAGAAATGGAATCTGAACAGGCCACCTTGAGTGTGTGAGGTTAAGGTGAAATGTTTGATTAGGAGTAATTTAAAAGCATGTTGAATTAATGAATAGCATGACAGAAAAGATAATATTCTTTGGTCCTTAGGAAAATGTATTTATAAAAATATATTTTCTAATTCCTGAGGTTTATGTAATTTGAAAATGAACAAAGTCCTAGAACCCATTTCAGGTGACTTAGTTTATTTAGCCTCAACTCAACAAGACGATATCCCTCCTCCTTTACTAGCAGATTAACTCCCACTTACTAGAAATCTGTATTCATAATTGGACTTCCCTTTGATCTAACTC
>NW_007726972.1:175309-197627 GCF_000696425.1 Galeopterus variegatus
AGATTAACTCCCACTTACTAGAAATCTGTATTCATAATTGGACTTCCCTTTGATCTAACTCCGCAAAATTTTAGTTGATTAATTCATCTCTATTACAGATTAACTCCCACTTACTAGAAATCTGTATTCATAATTGGACTTCCCTTTGATCTAACTCTGCAAAATTTTAGTTGATTAATTCATCTCTATTACTATATTCTACAAGTAAGAGCTTAGTTTTGAGGTGAAGTTTTATCTTTTTTTTTTTTTTTACCCTTTTCTTATAAAGTTTGGAACATGTAGTTAAACAGCACATTTGAAGTACTTGATATTGGACTATATTTACTTCACTTTAGAAAAAGTAGTTTAGGCTCTTTTGTTTTCCTGGTTTTTAGCTATGGCATTAAAGTTATGCTTTTGTGTAGTAGATATTCTAATTAGCATTATAGCAAATATGGTCAATGTTTCTATTCAGATCAAATGCAAGTTTTCTTCCTCAGTAATTCTTTAACTCATTCCCTTTATTTGGTTTAGGAACAGCTTAACATTGTTTAAAAGAGCATGGCTTTAGAGTGATCAAATTTTCCATAAAACTCTATTTGCTCCATTTAAAAGAGTCAGCTGTTCTACCTTTGTTTTAGCTGTCCTCTGCTATGCTTACTCTGGTGGCAGGAATCACCTTTCAAAGGTCACCACAGAACCAGTAAAAGCCATTCAGTGAGTGTCAATGGTATTCTGGTTCCTCTATGACTGATTCCATCATTGTTCAGTGCTATATTCCTGAAATCCATTACCCATTCAGTAATAGCATAACATTAGGGTAGAAAAGCTATTTCCTTTTTGGCTTTAACACAATAGATTAAAATTCCTCAGTTTATAGGTACCTGAAAGACATTCTAAGAGGTCTGGCCAACTAAGTCAGCTTTTTATCACTCAAGCAACACAGTCTTAACTATTTACAGTGTTAGTAGCTTTATCTCAGCCATTGCTTATAACTTAACTAGATCTTAAAAGTCTCCCTAAATGATTAGAAAGTTATTTTGCTTCAATTTTTTTAAATAAAGATAATTATACTGTTGTTGATTCTGAAAGTTTTCTGATACCTAAGACTGTCACAATGAAAAATGAAACTATGTGAAGTAATTTCCAAAATCAAGCCACTCAACAGAGACTCCAGGAGAGCCTTAACGGAATTTTAGTCTTTTCCTTATTTTCATTAGCATCCTTCACACCATCCATGCATACAAACATATGTACAGAGAGATGAATTTACCAGTGAGGACAATTCACATTTCTTTTTCTTGTGTAAAATATTATGCAATTTCAGTATGAAAACTACTCTCCTAATCCCATCCCTTTCCTAAGTCTCTTCTATACAAAAGTTTAGCAACTTTTACTGAACCAACTTACTTAACCAACTTAACCAACCCTCAATTTCCTTCTATGTGGTTTGAAGACATTGAACCAGATGATGTATAATATCTTAAATCTTTAAATTTCTGTACTAAATATCTGCATCCAGTGGTATGTTCAGACGAACAATTAAAGAGAGTTGAATAATAAACTATAAAATTTTCTGCAAAAAGCATGTATTTTTGTAGAAAGTGTACACTGATATTATTTCAATGGTTTCTTATCATTGAACTTGGCAGTAGTCTCTTCTCAGGCTCAGAACACAGTACTAGTCACTGACTGCAGTATAACAAACATAGAAAATATATTCCTTTAAGGATATCAGTCTCTCCTGGACAAGAACGGATAAATACAAACTCTGTACACTAGACCCATGAGATGGCAAAGAAGACTGGCCTGAAACATAGGAAACATGATTCCTGTTAAAAAAAAAAAAGATACTTAATATATATATTTGTTGAATTACCTAACATATTGAAAACATATTCTTTATGTGTTCCTTATCACAGAAAATGACATCACTGCCCAGTTCACTCAAATCAGAACTCTGGATTTCTTTGCTCTCATTGCCTCTTTGCTCTCACTTATTCTCCACATCCACCCAATCATCTGTTGAACTTGTCCACTTTTTGGCACCCTCACTACATTACCATAGTTCTGATTACTGTTATTTCTCTCCTAAACTACAGCAACAGCTTAGCACAGCTTGACTCTATTTCTTTTATGCTATTCTACAACTTGCTTTCCAAGCTTTATTCGTACTAATTTTTTTCAGTGTCTAGAATTCTCCATGGTTCCTTATCTTTATGATATTTTATATTTAATGCTTTTTTGCTCCTGAGATACTATATTCCCTTCTGGTAAATTTCTCAATTTACATATGATTTATTTCTGGTAATTTTCCTGAGCCCTAAAATCTGGGTTAGTTGTCTTTCCTATATGCTTGTACACAATATTGCACTACCTACATGGTTAACAGTCACCATATTACATTTTAATTATCTATTTATTTATTTGTATCAGTAATGAGACCATAAGCTTTCTGAGAGCCGAATATCTGTTTTGGTCACTATTGTACATTTAGCACCTACCCTCATGTCTATTATGAGCATTCAATAATCACTTACTGAATTGATAGATATGGGACAAGGGTTGGAAAATATAGGCTGTGGGCCATACATCTATTTTTTGTAAATAAAATTTTATTAGAATATAGTCATGCTCATTAGTTTATAAATTACCTGTGACTTTTTTTGTGCACAGTAACAGAGATAAGAATGGAAACAGACACTATGTGATGTGCAAGTCTAAACATTTACTATGTGATCCTTTGATAAAAAGTTTAGTGATCATTGGTATAGGCCTATGCAGGTTTTTTATTTCTTCTTGTGTGATCATTGGTAGTTTGTATCTTTCAAGGAATTTTCTCTTTTAAAACAAGTATCAAATTTATTGAAAAATAGTTGTACAAAATATTCCTAAATTATCCTTTTTTAATGTCTGAGGATCTGCAGTGATTCTCTTTTTTCATTCTTCATATTGATGAATTGTGTCTTTTTACTTTTTTATTCTGATTAATTTGGCTAGGGATTTATCATTTATTTTGGTCTTTTCAAATAACTAGCTTTTAGTTTTATTGATTTTATTTACTATTTTTCTGTTCTCAATCTTACTGATTTAAGTTCTTCTTTTTATTATTTCATTCCTTCTGCTTGCTTAGGGTAGAATTTGCTCTCCTATTTCTAGTTTTTTTGTTTTATTTTAAGAACGTTTATCTTTCTTAAACTCCTTTGAGTATTTTTGGTATGTGGTTTGTTGTTTTTCATTATTTTTGGAAAATTCTCAGCCACTATATTTTCAAATATTTTCTGCTCTGCTCTCTTTTTTTTATACTGGTATGTTAATTGCACATATGTTAGGCTATTTGATGTTGTCACACAGCTCTCAGATGCCTTGTTCTCTTATTTTTTCCCCTACTTCTTTTCTGTGTTTCTTTGTGTTCTCTTAAGATTTAATTCAGTAGACTCTCAGTTGAACAGATGACCATCCATTATGTGGGTTAGCCCCAACCAATCAGTTGAAGGACTTAAGAAAAAAAAAAAAAAAAAGATTGAGATCCTTTGAGGAAGACAGAATTCTGCTTCCAGACTGCCATTGAACTTGAACTGCAACATCACTCCTTCTCTGCGTCTCCATCCTTCCAGCCTGCTTTGCAGATGTTAGACTTGCCAGTCCCCACAATTGCATGAGTTAGTTCCTTAAAATCTATTAATTCCTTTTCTCTGGCAAACCTAATATAAGCTGACATACCCACCATCTAGTCACCAAATCAATGTTACATTTGTTAGGTGTTTGTAATAGTAGCATCTCATTTTCAGTGCCTATTTCTATTTTGTTTATCTATTGCTATTTGATAAACCATCTCAAAATTTAGGAGATTTAAACCATAACAATTTTATTTGCTTGTAATTCTGTGTGTCATGAATTTAGGCAGGGATGGCCTAGGTTATCTCTACTCTATGGTGTCTAAGACCTCAGTTGGGAGGCTCAAATGGCTGGGGGATGGTTAAGATGGTTTGATTGGGGCCATATGTCTACGGCCTCAGTTCTAGATTATAGCTACATTTCTTGGTTTTCTTCCACATGATATTTCAATCTGTCAGACTGGAACTTCGTAGCATAGTGGTTTCAGGATCCCAAGTAGGTTCTAATATACATGCACTTATCAAGATTCTGTTTGCATCATATTTGCTGCGTTACTGTGCTTGAGCTGTAATAACAAAATGCCACAACTAGATGGCATAGACAACAGAAATTTACTTCTCACTGCTCTGAAGGCTGTAATTCCAAGATCAAGGTACTTTTCAGGGTTCGATTTTCCTGACACCTTTCTCTTTGGCATGTAGTTGGTCATCTTCTCCCTGTGTCCTCACATGGCCTTTTCTCTGTCCACACTCATTGCTGGCATCCCTTCCTCTTTTTATGACACTAATACTATTTGATTAGGGTCCCATTGTTGTGACCTCGTTTAACCTTAATTACCTCTTGCTATGTTATGAATTTTGGTGTCCCCCTAAAATTCCTATCTTGGAACTTGATCTCATTGTGATAGTATTAAGATGTGGGGCCATTTGTAGGTGATTAGGTTATAAGGTGGGGCCCTCATGAATGTAGGTAGTGCTCCTATAAAAGAAGCTCAAGAAATTCCATCTCTTCTGCCATGTGAGGACACAAGAAGAAGGTACTATCTATGAGGAAAAGGCCTTTGGCAGACAGTGAATCTGCTGGCACTTGGTCTTGGAATTCCCAGCCTCTAGAACTGTGAGCAATAAATTTCTGTTGTTTATAAATTACCCAGTCAAAAGTATTTTATTACAGTACCCCAAACAAATCAAAATACCCCCTTGAAGACCCTATCTCCAAATGCAGTCACTTTGGGAGATAGGGCTTCAACCTATATATTTTTTTGGGGGGGGGGGAATTCATTTCAATTACATTTGCAAATGAGCCATTTGGCAAAGCAAGATACAGGCCAACCTCAGAGTCAACATGGGAAGGTACTATACTGGGACAGGGACCCTGGAGACATGGGGGTCCACCAACAGTCTACAAATTGTAGAAAGATGTAAAAGTATTTACAATTCAGAGAAAAAGCCACTCTCTGACAATCATTTTATTGATTTATTTTTTACATAATTGCTCTTGTGGTCTCCTTTTTTTGCAGTAGCAGTCAGCATGGCATAGATTACTTACCTTTTAAACTGCTTCACAGGGTATACATTAGTCTTCTACTAAGAGGTCAAAAATGTCCTACCAAGAAATTTATATAGAGAGGGGCAAAATGAGGTAGTTAATAGATTTTTCAGGCCAAGTCCAAATTCTGTTGTTGTGATTACAGTATCACAGAGATTAAGTAGGCAAGTCCTCGTATTTCACTAGCAGAAATTGTCCTAAATGATTTGATCCAATTTTATCTTTATAGAAAATTGTATTAGTTCTTGTCAGTGTCCTAGCCAAAGTCCACCAGGAACACATCTGCAGTAGAGCAAGCTGGGTTTATTACTCACTGTAGCACGGGAGAATGTACTTCACAAGGAACCATAAAGGTATTTTGGTAATAGGATGGTAGAAAGGAATTGTTAACATGATTTGGGCTTTGGTTGGGTGATTTGGGGAGGGTTCAAGGAACTGAGGGTTTGCTATAGATTGAGTGTTGCCAGAAAGCAGGGACATGCTCTGCTTGGTTACTAAATAAATCATATCTTGAGAGATGGTAGAATAGAGCAAGGCTAAAGCTACAATTGGTAAAGCACTCACATTGGCTGGGAGTAGGAGATGTCTGGAATTTTGTGCTCGGATAATATTCGTGTTTTCTCTGTTTTCAAGCATAATTATAAAGTAGTCTTATTTTTGCCTTAATTTCTCATGGTCACAGAATGATTTTTTCTGTTGATATTCTGAGAAATTGTTCACATTCAACAGAAGAGCACCAAGGCTAGCTATCTGTATGTCAGGGGATGCTTTTCCTTTTCTTTTCTTTATTTTTTTCTCTTCTTTTTTTAAAAGTTGATTTATTTATTAATATTATTTTTTTACATTCTATGATGTTGTTGCAGAGCAGTTGGGGGGAAGGGGAGAGAAGGGGGGGAAGGAAATAGGGTGGGAGAAGGAGGAAGGAGGAAGGGAGGGGTTGAAGCCTGTGGCACCCTCCTCATTCCTGCAGGGGAGACCAGGGGGCTTCCGGTGCGGTCTTGATCACTGCTGGGCTGGTTGCAGGTATCGGGGGGGCACAGCTGAGGCCCTTGGCCACCCACTTCCCTGGCTCAGGAGAGCCCAGTAGCTTCCTGTGGTGGCTTGGTTGTCTTCACTGGGCTGGTTGAAGGTGTCAGGGGGCATGGCTGAGGCTTCCAGCCCTGCCCTCTCCGTGGCTTGGTATATTAGGGGATTTCTGGTCTTCCTAAGTGTTATAGGTGTTCTTTGGTGAAGTGAGACCTTTACTAGTTAATATCAAACTTTGTCTCTGGTCTGTGGGTATTTTGTTTTTTACTCCAGTTCTGTGTTGGATTATTTGCTGTTTCTACCACTTAAACTCTGCCCTGGAACTAATTTGTTGTCCTCTGCTTATTTCTAAAATGCAGGAACTTCCTGTGGGGACCAGCACTTGAGCTCTGTGGTTGAGCTAAATTGCTGCTTTGCTGCTGATTCCCTGGGGAAGGCTTTTTGTGCAGCTCAGGTTTTAATGGTTGATTTTATAGGTATTTCCAGCTCTCATGAGATGCAGTGCAACTGGCTTGTGTAGAAACTCTGGGCCTGAGTCTTTTCAGCAAACTACACTCCCTGCAGTTTTACATTCCTGACCAGTCTTCTTGGAGTGGTCCTGTGCTGATTGGAGGGCAGATCAGTTGTCCATGCTGTGCCTCATTATTCCCTTGGTGGGCCCATCTTCCCCACCACCTGTGCTCCAAACACTTCCCATGGGGTGGGCCGTATGCTGGTCCTTTGTGATGACTCAGTGGCCTCTGAGTGGCTCCTTTTTTTTCAGTTGTGGCTCCTTGCTCCTATGTGGGTCCACGGGAACCCTATTACTGGTCTTGCTGGCCTGGGGCCACCAAGGCCCTCTTCTCCCCTGCCACCTCCAAACAACTCCATCCGAAGGGCATAGCTGTGGCTTTTGCTGGCTCCTGCTCCACACACTCAGCAGCTCCGGCCTGGAAGCAGCTGGGGATTGAATGGTCGGAGCGGTTCTGTTTTTCTCTCAGCGTGGCTTCTCCCACCTTCATGTACTCCGTAGGTCTCGCCTCCTTTTTCTCTGATCTCCAGCGGACCCAGCTTGGCTGTTGTTGCTTTTTAATAGTTGTAAGTTGACCGATTTGTGGGAGAGAGTGATGCTGGTGACTAACTATTCTACCGTCTTGCAGGGGCTGCTTTTTCTTTCTAGTTCTTAATATTTCATTCCAGCTCAATAGTTGACGTAAACTATTTTTTTCAGTATGTTCTTGGTAAATGTTTCATGTGATAAAAAAAAAGCACTTTGGAGTTTATCTGTGTTAGCTCCAAGTTTTATCCTTTTAATTTCCTGGCCTTTACACAGAGTGAGCTGCATAGAAATTTATGGAGAAAATTTCTTCTAGGTTTGCTCAATGTGGATATGACACCTCTCCTCATTTTGAAAGAGTATATTTTTGAGATTTGTCTGTCATATAGGGTTGTTTCCAGGCAAAATTTGAGCAAACCAAGGTTTTCTTGTTGTGGTGGTAGTGTTGTTGTTGTAACATTTCCTGTCTCTCTCTCTCTTGTCATTCTGCAGGCACCACATGTCACCTCAGGTTTCCAGAATCCAGATTTGGCCTCTGAAGTGTCACTCTCAGCCTGTCCTTTTGAGCTGAGTGCTTTGGGCCTTTCCTCCTTAATTACCCATCAGGATATACTTGCCCTGCCCCATTTCCTCAGTTCCCATGGCTGCATTACAAAATTGGCTAACAAAATCTTAATGCCTTATTACTTTTGTAACACTTCATGACAAATCCGGTTTCACTGTGGCTTCCTGGAAACCATCCTTGACTTCAAAATGCTAAGGTTTTCTGGAATGAAAGTATAAGAGTTATTTGGGGCCAGACAGAACACTTCTCTGCCTTTCAAATTCCCCAAACAGAGCTGGTGGCTTTCTATCATCTTAGTCCTTGTTGCTTACTATTCCTCTTATAAAGGCAAAGTGGGAGGATTTGCTTATTAATGTTCTGCCAGGCTTTGAACAATGAGGTTAACAGCCTTATTCTGGGAGAAGTGTAAAGGACACTCTGTAGTTTGGAATGCCACTTTCTGATATAGGATAGAGAAGAGAATGTTTCATTATTTCACTGCTGGTTTTCCAACAATAGGCTACCTCTGTCTAAATCATATTTTTATGTGATTGAGATATGGGATTATTCTGAGTTTAGCGAGAAGTCCAAATAGTTACTTAACTCAGCATATGGTTACTATCATTCTCTTCAACAACAACAAAAATAATGATCTCCCTTATCAAAAAAGTGTTCTGTGGAGAGGATTCAAAGAAAAACAATTACAATATTTGTTGGGTGATTAATTACTTTTATCAATATGCCTTAACATCAAAGAGGATTTCACACTCATCCTGAGAATACCCACATGGCCTCCATAATTGTTAGATTTCTCTCCAGGGATGAAAATTTTAAATAGTTTTACTACTGAGTAATTTATTTAGCATGTGTGCTAGAATGATTTCCAGTGGTTAGTGGTTATCTCTTTGCAACATTGATAGCAGAAAAAGGTTTTCAACTGCTATTGCAGTAAAACAATGAGGTGGCTCCTATCACTGAGAGTGTTTGTTCTGTTTGAGGGGTGATAGATGGGAAGGTAACTATCAAAGGATATATTAAAACATCCATGTAATTCCTGACATTCCTAGGAAAGAAAGATGCCTTTACCATAGTTTTTATAAAGAAACTTCCAATATATAAAAATAAAGACTGTAGGAGAGACAATTACTGAAATTAGAGTCTCAAAATACTTATTATTATTTATTAATGCAGCAAATCTGGGCAATATTACATATGATTGAGAAAATACAAACTTCATAATGCATTGAAAACAAGAATAAAGCTCAGAAGTAGCCTAGAAAAATGTAAGATGACATGTAAAAACATGCCCCAAATGCAGGATTGTCCTTACATTTTTCACTGACTTCATTATTGCATAGAAAAATATGTTGGTAGGCATAACAAGCTTTTTGATTCTTATATAGATCAATAATCTAACTCAGGGCAAGGTAATTGTTATGAGTTCAATTTTGTTTCCGCCCCAACCCCAAATTCTTACGTTAAAGTCCTAGCCCCAGTACTTCAGAATGTGACTTTATTTGGAAATAGGTTTCTTGCAGAGGTAGTTAGTTAACATGAGGTTATTAGGGTAGGTCCTAATCCAATATAGATTATGATAACCCATATCACAGGGAGAATGCCATGTGAAGATAAAGGCAGAGATTGGGGTGATGCTTCTATAAGCCAAGGAACACCAAAGTTTGCCAGCCAAGTACCAGAAACTAGGAGAGAGGCTATGGAAGATATTTTTCTCAGAAGGAAGCAACCTTGATCTTGGACTTCTACTTTACAGAACTGTGAGGCATAAATTTCTGTTGTTCAACTCCCTCAGTTTGTAGTACTTTGTTATGGCAGCTCTAGCAAACTAATATGGTAATGTAAACATTTCACTTGCATTTTATGTTAAATGATTGCACTTATGTTCTAAGGAAGTCAGTATTAAGGATATTATGTGACTTTCCAAGAAACAAGCAAATGACTCTTAGTAAACTACTTTTACCATATATTATATATAACTGAGTTTTTTGTTATTTAAATGTAAGTTTTTTGTTTTTTGTTTGTTTGTTTTGTTTTTTTAAAAAGATGACCAGTAAGGGGATTCTAAACACCCTAACTTGGTGCCATCAGCACCACGCTCTCCCAAGTGAGCCAACTGGCCATCCCTATACAGAGATCTGAACCTGTGGCCTTGGTGTTAGCAGCACTGCAGTCTCCCAAGTGAGCCACGGGCTGGCCCTAAATAAGTTTTATGGAAGTATAACATACTGCAAAAAAGAGCACAAATCATATCTGTACAGCAGGATGAATTTTGAATTTTGAAGGGATATATATATGTCTTCAGCCACTGAATCAAGAAACACATTAGTAGAACTCAGCACTCTCTTCTGTGTCTGTTGATGGACATTTAGGTTGGTTACAACTCTTGGCTATTGTAAATAGAGCAGCAAAAAACATGGGAATGTAGGTATCCCTTCAACACGAGTATTTCCATTCTTTTGAGTATATACCCAGCTGTGGACTTCCGGATTGTATGGCGGTTCAATCTGTAGTTGTTTGAGGAATCTCTGCACAGTTTTCCATGATGTTTGCACTAATTTACAGTCCCACCAACAGTGTAGGAGGGTTCCCCTTTCTCTACATCTTCACCAGCATTTGATACTCTATGTCTTTTTAATAATAGCCAGTCTAACTGGGGTAGTTTAGTCATATATGGCTTTTATTGTGTTAAGACACTTTCCTTCTGTACCTAGTTTGTTAAGAGTATTTATCATGAAAGGATGTTGAATTTTGTCAAATGCTTTATCTGCATTTATTAAGTATATGGTTTTTGTTCTTGATTTTATTAATGTGGTATATTACATTTATTGACTTGCATATGTTGAACCATCCTTGCATCCCTGTGATGAATCCCATCTGATCATGGTGTCTGATTCTTTTGATGTATTGTATTCTGTTTGCTAATATTTTGTTGAGGATTTTTGCATTTATGTTCATTAGAGACATTAGCCTGCACATGTCTTTTTTGTTGGATCTTTGTCTGGTTTTGGTATTAGAGTAATGCTGACCTCATGGACTGAGATTGGTAGAATGGCCCTATTTCAATATTTTGGAATAGTTTGAAGAAAATTTGGATTAATTTCTCTTTAAAGTTTTGGTCGAATTCAGCAGTAAAGCCATCTGGTACTGGGATTTTCTTTGTTGGGAGACTGCTGTTTCCTGCTTCAATCTCATTGCTTGTTATTGTTTTGTTCAGGTTTTCTATTTCTTCTTGGTTCAATCTTGGTAGTGTGTATGTGCCCACAAATGTATCCATTTCCTCCAGGTCTTCAAGTTTATTGATGTATAGTTGTTCATAATCATCTCCAGTGATTCTTTGTATTTCTGTGGTATCAGTTGTAATGTCTCCTTTTACATCTGATATTTGTCATTTAGGTCTTCTCTCTTCTTCTTCTCTCTCTCTCTCTTTATTTTTTGGTTGGCTGTTGGGCCTTAAAAACTAACGCCACCTTAAGTGACATTACAAGTGGCGCCATTATGGGCCCACAAGGGCGTTATTAACGTGGCAGCCTAAGATGGCACCGGGAGGAAGTAGGATGGGGGTGTCTGTGGGAACCTTGCCTAAGCCCTTATTGGCCAAATACGTGCTTCTGCGCTCGTGAAAGGCATTGAGACAGGATGCATGCCTTTGATCTTTAAGCTGAATGTTAAAACCTCCCCTCCCTATCTGCCTATAAAAGCCAGTGCTTGTGTGGTAATAAACGGAACTGCTGCTCGACAGAACCCCCTCCGCATCTGAGTGTCCTTTAACTGGGCTGGGGGGCTGGCGGTGTGCTCACCTCTCTTCATGGCTCTCTTCCCCGTCTCCTTCCAAAGGGGACTGGAGGGAAAGAGGAATCCGGGCCGTTCACTCTCTCACCAGAAGGAACGAGGCTAGGGCTGTTCGGGTCGGCCCCGGCGGTGGACCCGACAGTTGGCCTAGCTAATGGTTTGTCTATTTTGTTTATCTTTTCAGAAAAGCAGCTTTTTGTTTTGTTGATCTTTTGTATCCTTTTTGGGGGGGTCTCCATTTCATTTAGTTCTGTTATGATCTTAATTATTTCTTTCTGCCTATTGATTTGGGGGTTGGATTGTTCTTGTTTTTGTAGTTCTTTGATGTATAATGTTAGGTTGTTTATTTGGGGTCTTTCTAGTCTTTCAGTATAAGCATTTATTGCAGTAAACTTCTCTGTTAGTACTGCTTTTGCAGTATCCCACAGGTTTTGGTATGTTGTATCTTTATTTTCTTAGTTTCAAGAAATTTTTGGATTTCCTGTATAATTTTTTCTTGGACACATGGGTCATTCAGGATCATGTTGTTCAATTTCCATGTATTTGTATGGTTTCCAGAGTTTTTCTTGTTATTGATTTCCAGTTTTAATCTGATGTGGTGTGAAAGATACTTGAAATAATTTCAAGCTTTTTAAATTTGTTGAGACTCGATTTGTGACCTAATGTGGTCTGTCCTGGAGAATGTACCATATGCTGATGAGAAGAATGTATATGCTGTAGTTGTTGCATGAAATTTTCTGTATATATTTGCCAGGTCCAACTTGTCTAAGGTATAGTTTAAATCCTGTGTTTCTCTGTTGGTTTGTTGCCTAGATGATATGTCCAATGCTGAAAGAGTGTGTTCAGGCCCCCCACTGTTATGGTATTTGGGTCCATCTCTTTCTTTGGTTTGAGTAGTGTTTGCTTTATATATCTGGGTGCTTCAATGTTGGGTGAATAAATATTTATGATTGTTATGTCTTCTTGCTGGATAGATCCCTTTATCATTATATAAAGCCCTTATTTGTCTCTTTTCATAGTTTTTGGATTAAAGTCTGTTTTATCCAATATAAAAATAGCTACCTCTTCTAGTTTTAGATTTGCATTTGCATGATATATCTTTTTCCATCCCTTCGCTATTAGTCTGTGTGTTTCTTTACAGGTGAGGTGAGTCTCCTGAAGACAGCATGTAGTTGGGTCTAGCTTTTTAATCCAGTCAGTCATTCTGTGTCTTTTGAGTGTGGAATTAAATCTATTTACATTTAGGGTTGTTATTGAAAGGTGTTGTCTTGCTGCTCATCTTTTATTGATTTTCATTTGAATATTTTAAATATCTTTCACTCCTTTCTTCCCCTTCTATTGTTTGTCTTTTATGTTTGTTAGTTTTTTGAGGTGGTATGTTATATTTTCTTTCTGTTTGTCATTTGCATTATTGTTCTACAAGTGGGTTTTGTACTTTCTTTTGTATTCCTGGTAGCGATTATCATTTTTTGAGGATTTCTTGTAGGGCTGGTGGTGTGTTGGTGACCTCCTTCAGTTTTTGTTTGTCTGGGAAATATACTATTTCTCCCTCATTTCTGAAGGATAGACTTACTGGGTATAGTATTCTTGGCTGGCAGGTTTTTTTCTTTTAGTGTTTTTGATGTGTCATTCCATTTTCTTCTTGGGTATAGAGTTTCTGTGGAGAAGTCTGCTGTTGGTCTGCTGGGAACTCCCTTGTAGGTTACCTGACACTTTTCTGTTGCTTTTTAAAAGAGTTTTTCTTTGTCTTTGGATCTTGCCAGTTTGACTACAATGTGTCTCAGAGAGGACCTTTATGGATTGAATCTGTTTGAGGAACTTGGAGCTTCCTGGATCAGAAGGTCTGTGTCTCTCCATATACCTGAGAAGTTTTCTGCTATTATTTTATTGAATAGGATTTTATTGTCTTTTCCTTTCTCCTTCCCTTCTGGAACATCCATGATTTGGATGTTTGTGTGATTAGGGTTGTGTCAGAAAGGACCTTTATGGATTGAATCTGTTTGAGGAACTTGGAGCTTCCTGGATCAGAAGGTCTGTGTCTGTCCATATACCTGAGAAGTTTTCTGCTATTATTTTATTGAATAGGATTTTATTGTCTTTTCCTTTCTCCTTCCCTTCTGGAACATCCATGATTTGGATGTTTGTGTGATTAGGGTTGTGTGGTAGCCCCCTTAGGTTTCTTTTTTTTTAAAAAAATTTTTTTGTCTATCTGTGTTCTTTCAAAAAGACTGTCTTCAAGAACAGAAATTATTTCTGTGCTTGCTCTAGCCTGCTGCTTAAGCTCTTTTCCATTTAGTTGAATGAATCCTTCAGTTCCAGGAGTTCTACTACATTCTTTTTTAAGGTATTAATCTCTTTGTGAATTTTCTCCTTCATATCCTGTATACTTTTTCTCATTTCACTGTGCTGTCTAACTGAATCTTCTTGTAGCTCATTGAGTTTCCTTAAGATTGTTGCTCAGAATTCCTTTTCAGTCATTTCAAGGATTTCCTGCTTTATGAAGTCTGGTACTTGAGAATTATTGTATTCCTTTGGTGGCATCATATTTTCTTGTTTTTTTTTTTTTCCATATTTCTAGTATCTGTATGTTGATGTTTGGTTATCTGGTAGAGAAGTTGCTTCTTCTATTACTCTTGACTGGGCTTTAATGGGAGAGACTTCCTCCTATAGATGTATTTTATATTGACCATTGAGTAGGGCATTTTAGTATTGGTTCTTCGTAGACACAGTATTGTCATCTCCATGTGGGTACTTCAGCCATATTCACAGTTGTGTGTGAGTGCCTCTCTGGCCTATGCACTCTGACACTTAGTGATTTCTTGCTGAGGTTAGTGACACTGTGTTGGTTTGTCAAGGATGTGGGTGAGCTCTTGAGTTCTTGGGAGAAGTATCTGGTGCCCTGTTACTGTTTGGCTAGAATAGGTTATACAGGGTGGGCTTATTGGAGCCCTGGACAGTGTCCCATGACACCAATGGCACTGGGGTATTCTGGAGCTCCTCAGTTTGAATGGAAGACTCTGGCTGGTGTTTCTCTTTCCACTTTCCTACAGACACAGGCTCCTTCTGGGTCCTTTCTTCCCCTAGTTGGGGGATGGGTTGGTGGTGAGTGGGAATTTTATTCTTTACTCTATTTGGGCATCCTGGCTTCTGCTATCTTGGGGGGTTCCACATGTGTATCTCCCCATATTAAGGTAGTCATTTGGGCTGCACACATACCTCTCACCCCCAGGTGTGCTACTACAAGTGGCAGTGTAATTCCCCCTGGGGGTTCAGCCACTGACTTGCAGGTCTGCACTTGCTCATCTTTTTCCCCTGGCTTTGCTAATGTCTCTCCTTGTGTCAATGTAGTTAAGTGGTCAGTGGACTGCCCATATGGCAATGGTGGCTACTACTGTGGTGACAACCCACCATGTGGTAAATGTGGCTGTGGTGGTGGCTGTGGCAGACCACTCATGTGGCAGCAGTGTCTCTGGCAACAGCAGTGTCTCTGGCAACAGCAGGAGGTGCCCTTGGCTGCTGATGTCCTTGGGCACACTTCTTGCCCTCTGCCAGTTGGGTGATACAATGTTTTCTTCTAAGAGTTCTATAATTTTAACTCTTAAGTTTAGATCTTTGGTTTATTTTGAGTAAATTTTTATACATGATATAAGGTAAATCTTTTGCACATATATGACTAGTTTTCCCAGCACCATTTGTTGAAAATGCAGTTCTTTTTCCATTGAAGGTCTTGGCACTCTTATGAAAATCAATTGACCATACATATTTGTCAGAGTTTATTTGGTCTCTGTTCAATTTGTGTATATGTCTATCCTCAGTCAATGCAATACCATTTAACACTTTGTATTGTGTTGAAGTTGAGAGTGTGAGTCTTCTGACTTTATTATTCTTTTTCAAGATTGTTTTGACTATTTGGAGACCTTTGCAATTCCATATTAATTTGAGGATCAGCTTTTCCATTTCTGTGAAAAGATTATTGGAGTTTTGATATGGATTGTGTTGAATCTGAGAAGACCATTTTTGCCACCTTCCAGTCAATCTCACCCTCTCCAACTACAAAGGCTAACCACTATTCTTGAGTTCTACATGAGATATTAGTTCCTCCTGTATTAGCCATATTTTTATGTCAGAAAGATATAAAGTCTTAAATTTATTAAAAATCAAATATTATAAGTTACTAAAAACAAATCTCTTTTGCATAATATTTTGGCCATAGTTTAGCCACAAATTTTCCAGATTTTAATTTCACATATGAGTTCAAAAATTGTAAATTTATGTTTTCTTATTTATTTTGAAACAATTTCAAACTTGGAGATAAGTTACAAGAATAGTACAAAGTAATTTTTTTCTTGACCTATTTGAGAGTAAGTTGCTAACATGATGCTCTATCACCCAAGAATATTTGGTGTGTAATTTTTACAATAATGGGATATTTTCCTACATAACCACAATCCAACTGTCTCAGTTTGGCTACTATAACAAAATACCATAGACCTTTATAAACAGCAGAAATGTATTTCTCACAGTTTTGGAGGATTGGAAGTCCAAAATCTAGGCAATGGAAGATCCAGTGTTTGGTGAGGGCATGCTTCCTGGTTTGCAGATGGCTGTCTTCTGGTTGTATCTTCACATGGCAGATAGCAGTGACAGCTTGCTTCCTGGCCTCTTCTTAGAAGGGCAGTAATCCTATTCATGAGGATTCTATCCTCGTGACATAATTATCTCCTAAAGGCCCCACTTCCTCATACCATCATGTTAGATGTTAGGATATCACCATATAAATTCAGGGGGATACAAACATTCAGTCCACAACACTGGTGTTTTCCATATTTCCTCTGTAATTTTTTCTTTGTAATTTATAACTGTTTTGTGGGGAAATACTTTTAGAATATGTAAGTATCCCATTCTTCATCAAACTTGTTTTAGCAACCATTGATTTTTTTTAACATGAACTAATTATTATTATGATGCTTGCCCCATGGTAATTTTTAATTCCATCACTTCTTCCTCAGTTAATGGTTAGCATTCTACTTTAAGAAAAAGCTTTTTCTTCTCTCAATTAATTAAGTTAAAGTAGAGAGTCATGAATTTCTATTGTATTTAATGATTTACAATTCATTAACATCATTGCTTATTTTAATACTCAAATTTTCTCAGATTTGGCCAGTTAGACCCCCTTTAAGATGGTTTCTGCATCTTTTTGACATGGTCTCATCTTTCTTTGAGCAATTCCTTACTTTCTGGCACCTAAAGAAGCTCCAGGTTTCTTTTGTACTTTTTCTGCTCTGGCCCTCAGTTCCACATTTTTTTTAAAAAAAGAGCCCTGATTCCTTTTGTTAGAGAATGGTATTTGAAATATTAGGTTTCAAATGAACTTATTTTTGCTGCTCCTAGGCTCTCTGAGTGGACATAGCAATGGACTATTTTGTATTTTTTATAAGTTTTATATATATGCACACACAAATATATATTCAAATACATATTATATACAAGATAATGTTATATAAATACACACACACATATACACATGAATTTAGTTATCTACCTATCTATTGATCTTCCTATCTAACAACATGAGTTCATATCAATATCAATTCAAAATCACATGATTCATTCTAGTTTGCTTCCTTTTCCATATTAGGAATTCTCCTTTCTAACAATGAGAAACCTGGCTCTTTTTATCCTCAACATACTAACTTATTATGCCATGACACCTGAATGTAATCAAATTTTCATTCCTGTTACCACCACTCAAACACTAACCATATTTTTTCTTAACTCATGCTGTGACACCTAGCTCTGAGCACCCCCCCCCCATACAGAAACCATCTTGACATTGCTCAGGCTCTGACATGACACACTGGGCTGAAAATGCCACATAGTCATAGCTCCTAAAATGCTATCCAACTGGATTTTTCAGCAGTAATACATGATAATATAATTTATCTGTGAAAGTGGCCTTAGGTAATAGTGGCCCAGTCCTTTCATTTTGTTGAGAAACTTTTGGCAGAATTACAGTGTAATTTCATCACCACGGCTGGTCCTTTGGCAGTATTACAGTGTTCAAACCTGCTTTCTTATTCCTAAATGAAATCCATATTCAGGAAAGTCTGGCTTTTAGAGGTAAATGGCAGAGATAATTTTGTTCCAACTTTTAGAGGAATTAATTACACTATGATCTTATTGGGGCTTCCTAGAAAGTCCATAATGATTTATGTAGTAAAGTCCTCTAGGTCAAACCACATTCCAACCAAACTCCAACCAACTGCTGGGTACCCATGTTAGTCAGGATTCTCCAGAGAAATAGAACTAACAGGATAAACGAAGAGATGTATTATGAGAATTCACTCACATAATTATGGAGGCTGAGAAGTCCCATGATCTGCAAGCTCGAGATCCAGGAAAGCTGGTGGTGTAATTCAGATCAAGTCTAAATACCTGAGAACAAGGGGAGCTGATGGCGTAAATCCCAGTCCAAGGAGCAAAGGAGCTGAATAGACATTTCTCAGAAGAAGACATACAAATGCCGAATAGTTGTATGTAAAATGCTCAACATCATTAATCATCAGGGTAATGCAAATCAAAACTACATTGAGATATTATCTATTGAAATATCACCCAGTTAGACTGGCTATTATCAGAAAGACAGAAAATAGCAATTCCTGGTGAAGATGCAGAGAAAAGGGAGCCTTCTACACTGTGGTGAGACTGTAAATTAGTATAGTCATTATGAAAAACAGTATGGAGGTTGTTGGGAAAATAGAATAATTTAACCTGGCCCCCTCGCCTTGGGTCCAGTTGGGGGTGGTGCAGTGCATTCTTTGCAAACAAGTTGTGGAGGGAGGAGTTGGTGTGCATGTGCGGTGCTGCCATCTGGCTGGTGTTGACTGCTTCGGGTGTCCTCCCTGCATGGCCATGCTCTCTGACCTATGGCTTCCAAGGACCTTTTTGCCAGTTACCTAGCTCATAGACCTGCATGTGAGGGGTCTGGTGACCCAGCATGGTGTGTGAAGGGTTTGTGACCCAGTCTGAACAACAGGCTTGAGGGGCCTGTGAGCTCCAGACCCAGCCCAAGCTCGACAGAGTTTCCTCAAAAAAATACAGGTAGAACTGCCACACAATCCAGTAATTCTACTGCTGGGTGTATCCCTAAAGGAGTGGAAATCATCATGTGGAAGGAATACCTGCACCCCCATGTTTATCACAGCTCTATTTACAATAGCCAAGGTATGGAACCAACCTAAATGTCCACAGTGAGATAACTGGATAAGGAAAATGTGGTACATGTATACAATGGAATGCTACTCAGCCATAAAAAAGAATGAAATTCTGCTATTCACAGTAGCATGGATGAGCCTGGAGAAAATTATGTTAAGTAAAATAATCTAGGCACAGAAAAAGATATACTGCATGTCCTCACTCATAAGTGGGAGCTAAAAAAGGGAGGAAGGAAGGAAGGAGGAAAGAAAGAAAGAAACAACTACCACAATAATACATAGAACTTTCAGAAGGAGAGAGCATAACTATGATTACTAGAGATGGGAAAGGGGAAGGGGGAGAGGGGTTAGAGAGGAATTAGATAATGGACACAAAAAATAATTAACATTTTGCAATGATGATTATGCTAATAATCATGATTTGATTATCATATATTGTACACAGATACTGATAGTCAACTCTTTACCGCACAAATATATATAAGCAATTATGTTTCAATAAAAAAAAATTTAAATGCAGCTTTTGTTTTAAATGCTGGCATTACAACATAATTAACTGATGAATTTCTTCATGTATTTTGTGTTCTATCTTTCAATCAAATTAAACTTCCAGAGTGCTACAGTTTGGGATATTTAGCTTCAGAAATATCTTCACTAAAACATATTTTATTGATAATCTCTAAGGTTTTAACAAGGATCAATAAAAATTGACTTTCTTAAGAATACTTTAATTTGCATTAAAAATCTTTAAAATGTTGATCATTCATTCTTAAAAATTATTCAGCTACTCTTGTGAAAGAACTCATGAAACTTGTGAATGCAGTACCAATAATTTTTTTTTTCCTCTTAAGCAGATACTATCTCACCTTTTTTGAAATGATAAGAGTTATACAAACCTCCTTTGTTTCTTTTTTGCCTGGGCTTCTAGAAAGTTCAAATTAAGTTTCTTGCTAAATCATATCAATTATATTAGCTTCAGTTGCAAATATATTTGCTACTATTTTTTCTACACAGTTTTCACTTATGTATTATGTATTTCATTTATATATGTACATATCTACATATATGTAGATATATGTTTATACATTCCAGAATGCTACAGTTTGTATATATGTGTACATATGTACATATATATGTACATATATATTTTATTTATTTATTTATTTTAAGTTTCCAGTAGTGAAATTTTTAAGCATGGAAAATACCTACCAGAAATGCTATGAAGGCCCCCCGAAGAGATGACGGCACTTAGTGGATGCATAATTGAAGGCACTGTAGTAGTTTTGATTATGTAGTATGTTCAGCAACTATAACAAGTATTCAAATAGCAGTAGTTTAAACAATCTAGAATTTATTTCTCACTCATGTAATAATTTAGGCCTAAGGAGTCCACAGCTGGTACTATGATTGTATAAGGACCCAGATTCTTTCTGTCTTATTGCTCTACCTATACCTTGTGTATTGCCAGAGGCGTCCAGGTAAACAGGCTTTCTGAAAAAAACAAAAAATCCCTGACTTGTGACATTCACTGATCTTTGTGTTGTAAACAGTTCCACAATAGACAATTTTAAATTACCAGTAGTTTAATCACTGGCTTGCAAAATTCCCCCAAATTTAACAGCTAGCTCTGGCAAGTCGGCATGAGCTAACCCAGCACACCACTGGGTATTGCCCTCATCCTCTTGGTCAAATGGCTCACCAGCAGGCCACAGGACAGCCAGAGGAAAAGGTTCATCCTCATACAAGCGTGACTTGATGTTGTGCACATCATTTTCGTTTGTATCCTACTAGTTGGAAGTTAATCACATGCCCATGCCTAGCAGACAGGCTAGGAAATGCAGTCTTTATTCTATGTAGCGGATTATTGTCCAGCTTAGAAAGGGGGGTTTTAGTTCTCAAAGAAAAAAAAAGACGAGAAAAGGCATTATAGATTCTACTACAGATATACATTAAAACCAGTGACATTAATTTATAGTCATGACTATGAGAATGAGAATAGTGACTAAAATAAAGTTTATATGAGCAAGTTAACATAAGATAGCTGTCAATTTGAAATGAGTTTTCCATTTCAACTACCAATGGTTATTACTTATTACTAAGTAATAACAAAAGTGCCTCATTAATAACAGGTAAAAAACAATACAGTGACATGAATGACCGATGTGTTTCAGAAGTTAAATATGATCTTTGTTCTAAACCGTCACCATTGTGCACTTTTCACAAGATGCTGTGGTAGGAATTTTTAAAAGCTTATTAAAAATTATGTATTAATAGAATGGCCTCAGAAAAACAGTTAAACTTTGAGAAATCTTTCCCACTCCCCAGCTGTCTGTTACTGGAAACAAAACAACAATGACAGTTTGAGCATTTTATATTCCTAAAAATTCAGATGAAGGAATGAGTAATTTATCAGAGGTTGTCTATAATCACACTTGAACAACTGGGCTGGGTTTGTTTATAAAGAAAAATAAATGACCATCCATGACAACCAGTACATTTCACGTAAGATTGTAGAGTTCGCATTAAAAGTGTATTTATGTTACAGGATTATGCTCTTTAGACCCACAAATCAGAATATAATCTCTGTGCTAATCAGTGATACTCCCTGCAATGTGCTATTACCACCCACTTCCTGGACCACGCCATCTATTAGTCAGACACTAAAATATAACCTGAAGGAGTGGTTGCATTGATCTTTAGAAAATTGTCCCATGATTTTCAACTACATCCGATATGTGTTAATTTATATCTTTCAATTCTTTTATCATTCTTTTAGAAAACTGCAGAAGAGGAGACATTTCATATCATATTTTTCTTACTTCCTCTTGTTTAATAAATTAAAGGAAAACCAAAACTTTTGTTCCTAATACAAAGGATTGATCCTAGAATAACTTTTATGTATATCAATCTAGTTTTTTTGTGCATGATTTTCTATGCTCTTATTTTACCACTCTAAGTTTTTTTATTTTTCTATCCTGAGTCCCCAAAGGCTGTGGCTACCATTTTTTCTTCTTAAAAATCACTATCACAGTTTCATTTTTATTATTATTTGCCTGGTGTAACCCCCCCCCATGTAATATTTCTCTTAAGAGTGTGTCTGAAGGAGTGTGTAAGAGGATTTTTTAAACACAACTGGACTTAGAGTCAGAAGCTGTTGGTTCAGATCCTTCCTGACTGTTTTTTCTTGTGGTCTTCGTCAAATCAGCTGACCTTGCTGAGTCTAAATTTTTCCCTCTGCCAAATGGAAATAATAATACCTACCTTAACGATTTGAAGTTCTTATTTTAAAAATTATTTTATTTTGAAGGACCATCTTACTCAGTATTCTGTTTATTTTTATTATTATTTTATTTTGTCAATATGCAATGTGGTTGATTATTATGGCCCATCACCGAAACCTCCCTCCCTCCTCCCTCTCCCCCCTCCCACCCAAGAATGTCCTTTCCGTTTGCTTGTTGTAACACCTTCAAAGAAATTGTAGTTGTTATATCTTCTCCCCCCCCCGTTTTTTTTTTTTTTTTTTTGTGTGTGTGTGTGTGTGTGTGT
>NW_007726972.1:198584-199088 GCF_000696425.1 Galeopterus variegatus
TATCGTTCAGCGTCTTTTGGATTTTAGCCATCCTAAATGGGGTGAGATGGTATCTCAGTGTAGTTTTGATATGCATTTCCCGGATGCTGAGTGATGTTGAACATTTTTTCATATGTTTGTTGGCCATTTGTANGAAGTGTTTCTCCTATGTTTTCTTTAATAAGTTTTATTGTTTCACAGTGTATATTTAAATCCTTGATCCATTTTGGGGTGATTTTAGTATATGGTGAGAGGTGTGGATCTAGTTTCATTCTCCTGCATATGGATATCCAGTTATCCCAGCACCATTTGCTAAAGAGGCAGTCCCTACCCTACCGAATAGCCTTGATGCCTTTGTCAAAGATCAGATGGCAGTAAGTGTGAGAGTTGAGTTCGGGATTCTCTATTCTTTTCCATTGATCAGTGTGTCTGTTTTTATGCCAGTACCATACTGTTTTGGTTATTATGGCTTTGTAGTATAGTTTAAAGTCAGGTAGTGTTATGCCTCCAGCTTTATTTTTTTTG
>NW_007726972.1:200088-218984 GCF_000696425.1 Galeopterus variegatus
CAACTGTGATGAATATATAATTTCATCACATAATTCACTCAAACAACATTTCTACTTTATGTCCAATTTGTACCTTACTCATAACTCCAGCTAATAAAGGAAGGCCTCCTCTGGGAACCACTATATAATAATGTCAGAAAATGAGTACCATGGCTATAGTCAAATCACATCTTACTCACACCTGAGGCAGACACGCGACTTCATCTTTTCCAATCTGGATACCCTTTATTTCCTTCTCTTCTCTGATTGCTCTGGCTAGTACTTCCAACACTATGTTGAATAGGAGTGGTGTTCTGTTTAAAACTAGAAATGTAACTGGGACTACATTTAATATCTCTGATCTCTCTAATCACATTTTAGAACACATGGAAATAACTGAAATTGCAGTAAGTCTCACCATAAGTTTTTAAAAATCTTTAATCCTTAGTTTTATAGAAAGACATTGGGACTAGATTATTTATTCTAGAAAATATTATTTTAGGGTGCTATTGGTTGAATGTCCCCCAAAAGTTCATGTATTGGAAACTTGATTCCCATTGTAACAGTATTAACAGGGTGAGAAATCCTATTACGGTATTTGAAAGGTGAGGCCTTTAAGAGGTGATTGAATTGTGAGGACTGGGCCCTCATGAATACATTAATTAATTCATGGAATACTGGGTTAATGGTTTATTGGATTATCAAGGAGGGTTACTGATGGCGTTATAAAGAGAGCCAGTGAGCACACCAGACAGCTCTGCTTCTCTTGCCATGTGGCACCCAGCATTGGCAAGAGACTCCTCACCATGAAGAACAGCCCTCATCATCTGTGAGCCCTGGACCGTGGACTTCCAGCCTCCCAAACGGTAAGAAATAAATTTCATTTCTTTATAAATTACCCGGTTTCAGGTATTCTAGTGACAGAAAACAGACTAATACACAATGGATAATACTCCAACAATAATAACAGTCATAATACATAATATTTATTAAACAGATATTAGATGAAAGTCAGTTTTTAGTGCTTTTCTAGTATTAACTCATTTAATCCTCACAAGAAACCTATGGGGAAAGTATTAAATGGTAAAACAGGAATATTTGTTGGATGTTTAAGACAGATGCTGCCAGTGCATACAATGCCTGAATGCTAATTCTGCTCCCACATGTGTTTATTACTTCTGTTTTATTTATTATTATTTTTATTTATATATTTATGGGGTACGGAGTTGACTGTCAGTATTTGTGTACAGTATGTGATGATCAAATCAATTATTATTAGCATGTTCATCAGTACAAATCATAACTACTTTTTGTGTCCCTTACCCAGTTAACTCCCTGTGCTCCCTCCCCCTCCTTCTTTCCTATTCCTAGTAACTAGAGTTCTGTTCTCTCCTTCTGAAGGTTCAACATTTTATTATGCTCTTTCTTTCTTTCTTTGTTTCTCAGCTCCCACTTATGAGTGAGGACATGTGGTATTTCTCTTTCCGTGCCTGGCTAATTTCACTTAACATAATTTTCTCCAAGCTCATCCATGTTGCTACAAATGGCAGAATTTCATTCTTTTTTATTACTTCTCTTTGTACCTTTGACACTTACTGAGAATCCTGTTTGTGTGACTGATAAAGTATGTGCCATCTCGTGTGGTAGCTAAAAACTCTTATTATGTTAGTCAGAAACTTCCAGTTTAGAATGGTTTTTGCTTAAGTTTTCTCTTATAAAATATTACTTGTGCTATATCAGTTTCACTTTTACTGTTTGCCTGATATAGCTTCCCTCCACCCCCACTTTCTATGTAATATTTAAGTGTGTCTGATAGAGCACGTAAGAGCATTTTTTCTAATCCGATCTGAGAATCTGTTTTAGTGGATGATATAATCAAGTTATATTTGTTGTAATTACTAATTTTTACTTTTCAACTTATTTGTGTTCTCTTTTAACTAAGCATTTCTTTGCTCTTTTTTTTCCTCCTTTTGTACCTCCTGTTTGCTCACATTTATTTTTATATTTGATTTTCAGTTACTTTAACCATGAGGTACCAAGAACTGGTGTTGTTTGAATTTATCCTGCTATAGCTTTTAGTGCTTCCTGAAGTATTTATAAGTTTTTTAAATGTTGAGACTACTTTCTGTTCAACTACACTGTATCTGTCCTACTCTTTATCTTGTCTCCTTTATGGACTCCAAATACCTATTGGTTGGCTCTTTCATCATGACTCATATATATGTTTACACATTTTTCTTTATATTTCATTCTTTTATATCTTCATGCTTCAGATTGGATTTTTTGTGTGTGTTACTTTTCAGTTCAGTGCTTCTTTCTTCAGATTTGATCTAATCTTCTAGAAAACCTATTGAGTGCTTACTTTTGGTTATTTTTATTTTTCAATTCTAGTATTACCATTTGATTCTTTTATATAGTTTCCAGTTATTGGCTGAAATTCTTCATTTTGTCATATAATATTTGTGCATATTAATCTGTTATTTTAAAATTGTTTTCTTTGAATTCCAATATCTGGATCTCCACTGGGTCTGGTTCTATTATGAGATTTTTCTTTTCATTTCATTTTCAATCCTTCCCCCTCCCCTTTTTTTCTGCATGCTGCCTATTTTCTACTGAGTTCCATTATTGTATTTAGAACATTAGATGTGATTCTATGTTTTGAGATCACATTTTCTTTCTCCAGAGATGGTTTTTCTTTTGCTTTTGATAATAGGTGGTTAAGGTGTAGCTGATTCAGCTCAATCAATTAGACTTGTAGTTGATTCAAAGGTGGCCTTCAGTCTGTGAGGGCTAGTTTATTTCCAGCTCACATTTACTTCTATGATATATCCCTTTGGAGATACAAACTAAATACTCAGGGTTTATAATAGGATCACTCCTTCTTGGTTAGTTCTGAGATCCATTTTTCCTTCTTAGCATTGTGAGACTGCCAAAAGCTTTTTCCCCAGCTTCTTAGCCTGTCAGATGTACTTTCTGTTCTTCCTCTTACCTTCTCAGACACTGCTCTAGAACTAACAAATGCCTCTATGGGAACATTTAATCCTCCTCATCCCAACCTCAAATCTGCTATTCATTAATTCTCTCAGACATTCTATGCTTTTTGTGTGGAGGAGGCAGAGCAGGAAATCTCCGCTGCTGTTCTCTTGCTACCCTGGAGAAAATAAAAACCTTTGAGCTCCATCTACCTTTATATATCTCTAGGGCTTTCTGTTTCACTGCTCAGGAATCATGGTGTAAATAGTGGCTCTCTCTAAGGCTGCAGTCTCTTGAGCAATTTCTTCTGCTCTGGATTCTTCTATGAAGGAGAGACTTATGCGTAAGTGTTTCTATTGTCTCAATTAAACCCCAGAGCTTAGCCTAGAGTTTAGGTCATTGGCCTTCTTCTCAGAGATTCATCCGTCCCTAAACTCTAGTTACCTACTTTCTAATTTTCCCTTCCTGCCTCCTTTGTCTGAATCTTACCACTTTGGGACGAGGAAACTACTCTTATCTCCTCATTTATTCTTTCTGCCTTATGGATTAGGGGTTAAATGTACATTCTGTGTTTTCACATGCTTCCACTCTTAATATTTAAAAGTCAAGCTTTTGAAGTTTCTAAAGTTATACAAATAACTCCTTTATCTCTCAAACATCTTCTCCTTCACTTGAAATCCAGAGCCTTCAAAATTTTAACCTGTACTACCATTTTACAAAAGTCAACTTAAGAGTAAATACTTTGAATCTGCTTTTCTTGTTTCTCCTCCCCACTTAGAGACAGTACAAATAAAAACCCTCACTGAAGTTTGGATAATTGTAAGAGGTAAGATTAAGAGTAACCTTCAGTTAAGTAGAGTGCTATCTGTGTAGTGTCCTGAGACAAATAATAGACAGTAGTCATCTCTTATCCATGGGTCAAACATTCCAAGACCCCCAGTGGATGGCTAAAACCACAGATAGTATCAAATTGGATTGACATCAGTAGGAACACATTTCTGTTCTTGTCTTCCATCCATAAATTTAATTCTTTTTCCATCTTAACTAAGCACTTACCACACACTATGGCTATAACGTTTGCAGTTTGAGGTGCAACTGCAAAACTGGCATAAATTTCTTATTCCTTCTTCGCAATTTCATGTATAGAAGATTCACTCTTAGCATAAATCTTAGCAACCTTGGCATACAATTTTTTTTCTTTCTTTATTAAGTCAAAAATTTTCTCACCTTTTCACTTACAGGAATCACTTTATGGCTTGTCTTTGGCATCCAAATTGCCAGCATCACTCCTTTTGTGCTTTGGAGCCATTATTCAGTAAAATAAGGATTACTTGAACACAGGTACTACAATGCTACAGAGTCACTCTGATAACCAAGATAGCTTTTGAGTGACTAAAGGGCAGTGGTGTATACAGCATGGATCTGCTGGACAGAGGGGCAATTCATGTCCCAGGCTCAAGATTTCATCATACTACTCAGAATGGTGTGCAATTTAAAAGTCATAAATTGTTTATTTTTGGAATTTTCCATTTGATATTTTAGAATGGCAGTCAACTATGGGTAACTGAAAGCACAGATAACAAAACAGAAAATAAGGGGGGACTATTGTAGCTATAGTGACAACAATAATGTCAGTCATTTAGTGGGCCCTTGCTATGTTTCTTAAGTGCCCAAAGTGTTTTGTGAAACTGTATGATTTTCTCAACAACCCGGTAAAGTTAAGATATTTACAACTGAAAAAAATAAATGATTGGAGAGGATAAGCAACTTTCCCAACTCACTAGTAAGTGATAGTTCTGGGATTTGAGCCAGGCCTGTCTTACTCCTAAGCTCTGTGCACTTAATTGCTATGCTATGCATGAATTTTCAGTTCATTAGAATTTAGTGTATTACTATCAATATAATAGTGGCAGTGTGGAACATTACCTGGGAAGAACAACCCAACTTACAAAGTACTGATATTCAAATGAAGTTTTATCTTACAGTTGATAAAGAGTTTTATAAGCCGTTGTAATAGTTTATTTTGTTTCTATGTATATCTATTTCATTTTTTAGATTGGAAGTTTTTGAAGGCAGAAATTTTCTTTTTTGTTTCATAATTTTTGCTATATTTATCATAATATATCATAAACAAATTCTTGGTTACTCTTCATTTCCGTTTTTGTTCCAAAATAGAATTTTAGACCATGCTTGTTAATTAATTCCTTTATAGTTTTTCTATGGGTCTTTTATTTGGTGGGGGGGGCTTGATGTTTTTTAAATTAAACTTTTCATTTAAAAAAATTAAAACCTAAAGAATTGCAGTATAATATGAATTGACTCCAATATCCTTCACCTAGATTCATTCATTGTTAATATTTTGCCACACGTGCTTTATGTCTCTCAAGGCATATTAATATAGACATCCTTATTTTTCTCTTTTTTTTTTGCATGACCTACCTAAGAGTAATCTACAGAGATCAAAACCTTCATCTCCAAACACTTCAGTGTGTATCTTCTAAGAATAAGGGCATTCTCTAGTATAATCACCATGCAATTCTCAAATTCAGAAAATTTTAATTTGATAGATGCTAATTATCAAATATCTTACCCATATCCAAATTTTAACTACTTCATCCTAATCATTGTCTTTGAAAGCAACATCATTTCCCCAATCAGGATCATAGATTGCATTTGTCATGTTTTTTAATTGCCTTTATTTTGAAATAGCTCTTCAGACTTAACATTGATTTCTATGACTTTGACAGTATTGAAGAGGCCACCTTCATTCTGTGGTTGTATTTAACTCCCTGCACAAGAAAATACATTGTTTGGGTAGCTAATAATGATTAAAATTATTTTAAGAGGGAAATAAGGAATTAAAAAAAAAAAAACTACAGATAAAACTTAATTTACAAAGTTTATAGAAGGTAATGAAACGTTAAGTATAAATTTATACTACAGTTTAAATAACAAGTATCAGGTAATATCTATATTACATGCTATGATAGGAAAGGAACAGAAAATCTTTCTCTTTCCTATTGTAACACTGGGAATTAAAGGGAAGAATGTCAGAAAATAAGGAAAAAGTTTATAAAAAAAATTTTTTTTTTTTTCCTTTTTTTGTCTTTTTTTGTGACCGGCAACGGATTGCAACCCTCAGTGTCGCGCCCGTACCGGGCCGGGACCGGAAACGGGATCGCAACCCTTGGTGTTGCCCCCGCACCTCGCTCAGCCAGTAAGCGGCCGGTCTGTATGTGGGATCCGAACCCTTGCTGGGAGCGCTGCCGCGCTTCCCAAGCGGCGCACTGTAGCAGTGCGCCACCAGGCCGGCCCTATAAAAAAATTTTTGTCCACAATTTTACCTGGGACTAGTTCTGATAGTTACCATAAATCGAAATAAAGGTGCCATGTTTTTTTTTCCTATTTATACTTTAAATCAGGATTGTGAGTTTTACCTCTAAACAATGATCAAGAAGATTTTCACCTACTGTTCGTTCAGAGTGCAAGTTTATATCATGATAAATAGTAGAGTATAGAAATAAAAGTACAGATTTTTCTTGACTTACGATGGGGTCCCAGTAAGCCTGTCGCAAATTGAAAATATCTTACGTTGAAAATGCATTTAATTCGCCTAACCTACCAAACATCATAACCTAGCCCGGCCTACCTTAAACATGCTCAGAACACTTACGTTAGCCTACAGTTGGGCAAATGATCTAACACCAAGCCTACTTTATAATAAAGTGTTGAATACTTCATGTAATTTATTGAATACTGCACTGAAATGAAAAACAGAATTGTACTCTAAGTATAGTTTCTACTGAATGTATATCACTGCTGCACCATCCCATAGGCTAAAAATTATAAGTCTAAACATTGTACTGTCATAAGTCAGAAACCATCTGTATCAAAATATAAATTCAGAAACTGAATTTTATTATTTATTTATTTTTTGCAGCTGGCTGATGCAGGGATCTGAGCCCTTGACCTTGGTGTTTTCAGCACCATGCTCTGAGTGAGCTATCTGGCAAGCCCCCAGGAACTGAATTTGAATAAATGCCAGAGTGGTAAGGGAAGGAGTACTGGAATCAGACAGATCTGGGGACAACAGCAATAATAGTGTTAATAACAACAGCTAGTTACTGAACAATGACTATTTATCAACACTGCTAACATTGCCTTAAATAATCCTTATGACAGCTCAAGGTGGCTTTCATCACACCAATTTCACAGAGGAAGAAACTGAGGGTTAGAGAGATTAAGTCAATTATCCAGCATCATTACTGCTACCCAGGTAGTAAAGAACAGTCATGATTATATGTCACAGGCCTGTCTTATCCCAAAAGAATCTGCTCTATTACTAGGTTAATACTGCCTCTCAAATGCAGGTTTCACCAATTTATGTCTTTGAGTCTCAGTTTTCTCATTTTATAAACGTAAATAACAATCTTCACAGAGTAAAAGAATTGTATGCAAATTGACTGAATAACAGCCATAAAATATATCACCCTCTTCTCTTTCTAGTCATATCCTAGACTTCCAGTTGTCAGTATATTGCCAGATAATTTTAACAGTCAAATATACTCAACTATAATGCATGTCTTAGGTATGAGAAACAATAGTCTGAAAAAAACCTCCCAGGATAAAGTCTCTATAAATTTATCAGTGGACGGAAAAGGAATGTGTATTCAGTACTTCATATTACATTATTTTACCAGGTCTCTTTTTGTTGCTACATCCTCAGGATAATAATTTGACCTTCCCCTTGAACTTTCATTTTTTTTTGGTTATGTATTTTTAGGTTTTTGAATTAACAGGAAAAAAATGAGCACCGTTCTTTTTCTCCACAGCCTTCATTTTGTTCACATTTCCTCTTCTATCACCTGTCTCCCAGGCAACGAAGCAAACAAAGGAAAACCTTTTATTTTCAAAACATTAAAATAAGACATTAAGATAAAAATTGAGGAGTAAGTGAGGATTGTCTTTTCAGATGCTTATGTAACTATGAAGAAAAGCAGAAACATCTCCTATTCAGTTTCTTCATTTACACATGGGCACTTGCCCCAGAGGCCTCACTAGCAAGAGAGCATGGGTATCAGCAGGTAACCTTTGATCTCAAGCATCTCTCCATCACACATTCCTTTATCTTTCTTTTTTCTTTCTTCTCTTTACATGAAACCATATATCCTGTCAGGAGGAAATCATTTTACATGTTCAAAGTAAACAAAACTGCTCATTCCTGTAAAACACGTCTCAGAAGTTTCCTCCAGGGAACCACCAAACCAGACAAAATCTTTACATGATTTTTCAGATCATGGTCTCAATGTCTGCAAGTGATTTATTTTTCATAGTTCATAAAATTTTGCTTGAAAGTTATCTGCTTTATCTCAACAAATCCCTGTTATAGTTTAAAAAAATAATGAAAAAAAATCAGTGAAATCTGTTAAATAAAATGCCGGTTCTGAAGTAAACCATTAGCAAAATGTCTACAGAGGATTTAGTTTGTAAAGCATGGTTATGGGAGTTGGGGCATGTGACCAGGGCATCTGGAGTCATCAGAAAAGTCTTCTGCAATCTATGCACAAAGTACAGGGATATTTCTTAATGTCTTGGGGAACTATTTCTTTGACCCTTATATACTGTTAGAAACCTTTAGCAATTTCAAACCAAAGTTGGCAAAAAGAAGTCAAGAAAACAGCAAGACAATGTTTGTTGCCCTTTTACAACAGGCTCGTCGCCCATATATTTTAGGTTTGACCAAGTGTAAGAATAATAAAATAAAAAAAGATACAGGATCAATTAAAATTTTATGCCAGTAACTTAAGAATCAACTGTGATGAATATATAATTTCATCACATAATTCACTCAAACAACATTTCTACTTTATGTCCAATTTGTACCTTACTCATAACTCCAGCTAATAAAGGAAGGCCTCCTCTGGGAACCACTATATAATAATGTCAGAAAATGAGTACCATGGCTATAGTCAAATCACATCTTACTCACACCTGAGGCAGACAGGTAACCCTCTGATTATTCCAGTTGCAACCATAAGCTTCTACAGATCAGGGTAGAATGCCTGTGTGGTAGTAATACCAGAAATGACTGCTACTTAATGAGTGACTGCTTTGTGTCAGGCTCTGTACTAGGCAGTTTATCAACATTTCTAATTAACTTTAAAATTTTAGTATTGTTTTTCTAGTACATATGCAAAAAAATTAAAACTTGGGAAGGTTAAATAATGTGCTAAGTATGTGGATTGACTTCTGGGTTCTCTATTCTGTTTCATTGGTCTATGTGTCTATTTTTATGACAGTAGCGTGCTGTTTTGGTTACTACAGCCAACTGATCTCTGACAAGGGCACCAAGAACATACATTGGGGAAAGAACAACCACTTCAGCTAATAGTGCTGGGAAAACTGGATATCCATGTGTGGAAGAATGAAACTAGGTCCTTACTTACATACCAAAATTAAGTTAATATGGGTTAAAGACTTAAATATAAGACCTGAAACAATAAAACCTTTAGAAGAAAACACAGGGAAACACTTCAGAATATATGGCTGGGCAAAGACTTTATGAATAAGACCTCAAAAGCACAGGCAACAAGAAAAAAATAAACAAATGGAATTTTATCAAACTAAAAAGCTTCTGCACAGCAAAGGAAATACTCAACAGAGTGTAAGACAACCTTCAGGATGGGAGAAAATATTTGCGAACTATTCACCTGACAGGGGATTAATATCCAGAATATACAACGAACTCAAACAACTTAATAATAAAAAAAAAATAATCTGATTTAAAAATGGGCAAATGAGCTAAATAGACATTTCTCAAAGCAAGAAGTATAAATGGCCAACAGAGACATGAAAAAATGCTCAACATCACTCATCATCAGGGAAACTCAGATCAAAACTGCACTGATATATTTTCTCACCCCAGTTAGACTGGTTATTATCAAAAAGACAAAGAATGAAAAATGCTGGTAGAGATGCAGAGAAAGGGAAACTCATGCACTGTAGATGGGACTGTGTTAGTATAGCCGTGATGGAAAACAGTATAGAGATTTCCCAAACAACTATGGATAGAACTACCATACAATCCAGCAATCCCACTACTGAGTATACCCAAAGGAACAGAAATCATCATTTTGAAGAGATATCTGCACCCCTATGTTTTTCATAGCTCTGTTTACAATAAGCAAGATATGGAACCAACCTAAATGTCCATCAATGGATGACTGGATAAGGAAAATGTGGTATATATACATAACAGAATACTACTCAGTCACAAAAAAGAATGAAATTCTGCCAGTATGAATACAGCAGTATGGATGAACTTGGAGAAAATTATGTTAGGTGAGATAAACCAGACACAGAAAAAGAAATACCACATGTACTCACTCATAAGTGAGAGCTAAAAAATAAATAAATAAATAAGAAAGGAAGAAAGAAAGAAACAACAATCACAATAATACATTGAACTTTGAGACGGAAAAATAACTGTGGTTGCAAGAGGTGAGAAAGGGGGAAGCGGTAGTGAGAAATTGGACACACAATAGTTAGTTAGGAAAAATAAGATCTATTGATTTACAATTGAGCTAGGTAGCTATAATTAACATTAACTCACTGCATGTTATCAAATGGCTAGAAGAGAGGTCACATGTCCTCAACACAATGAATTGTTTGAATTTTGTAATGATGCAATGTGCTAATTATCCTGATTTGATCACCACACATTGTACACAGGTATTAATATTCAACTTTGTTCCCTACAAATATGTAAAATCAATTATGATTCAATAATAAATAAATGAATAAAATAAAAATTTTTAAATATAATAAATGAAAATAATTTGCTAAGAATATACAGCTATTAAATGACAACATTGGGATTGAAATGCAAATCTCATCCTCAAGTCTAGGGTATTTCTACTATAATTTATTGTATACAGAGGTAACAGAAAGAATCATTGCAAGTGAAACAGAGGGAAATGGCCTTACTACATGCTCCAAAAATTATGGCATTCCTTTCTGGTTAGTCATTACATATGGTCATTTCTTTTATTATTATAAAGTCTTATAATATTACCACCGGGTTCCTGGCATGGATGGCAAAGGTATTTGAATACAGTCATGCATTGCTTAATGACAGGGATACATTCTGAGTAATGTCTTGTTAGACAATTTCATTGTTGTACAAATGTGTACTATAAAAGGGAACAGCAATGGATTTTCCTATTATCTAGACTGGTCACTGGTTGCAAGGGCATGGGCCCTCTAATTATGTTACTGTGTCTCTCTTTCCCTCACTTTCCTCATCTGTTAAGTAGGGAATAGAATAATACCCCTCAACACAAATTTATAAAAATTAAATTACAAGTAGGGATTGTGCCTGGTACTCAGAAAATACTCAATGAGTTTTAGCCATTATCAACTATTGCAACTATTATTAACTATTTTTATTAACTATTATTTTACTATGGGGATGAGTGGAAATAATTTAAAAAGTCAAGAATTCTAAAGTGGGCAACAACCCTTTTGCTTGAGGTCAGACCTAATGTGTCAAAGCCTGGCTTTCTATTTTAAAGGTCTGAGCTACCTTTGGGAGCATCACTCTATAGGTAAGCTGGGTACTCCTCCTCAGCATATTTTGTGGTAGGTTAGTTTACACCAGCATCACCACAAACAAGTGAGTAATGCTACGGTGTTATGATGGCTGTGACTTCACTAGGCAATAGGAATTTTTTAGCTTTATTCTAATCTTACAGGACCACTGTAGTATGTGTGGGCCATCGTTGGCCAAAAGGTCTCATATGCTGCATGTGACTGTATTAAACTAATGGTACTTGTAGGATATCCAATTTACCTTTTTAAATCCAGTGGCAAGGAAACTGCAAGTGAGCAACAGCCAGATGCACTGAGAGGACGGTGCCTTTTGACTGCACTTTCTATGTAAACATCGAAATTATGTGGTAATCTTTTTTTATGTATTTTGTGAATCAAAGTGAATCACTGTAAAGGAACAACCTTGTTCATTTTTCAAAGCTGTTGGAATCTTAACTGGAAATTTTGCAGGAAGACAATGACTGTTAATGCTTTCAGTTGTTTATGACCTAAAAAATTGCTGGATCATTCATTCTTAAAAGATTATTATTGTAACTACTGTACTAGTATTGTGAAGGTACATTTCCTATCTCTTGTGAGTTAGACCTCTTTATCCCTGTGAACTGTAGCCATTTTCCACAGGCAACTGTGCAATGGGAGGAAAGGATTGAAGGACAGTTATGTATCACACAGAGTAGCTTTTATCTATGTTGTTAAGAATTCCTTTTTTATTTGTATGTATATTACTTACCTGCTTCTGTATTATTGCATAATGGTCTGATGCATTTATGATAATGCATCAATTTAATATGATAATATGATGCAATTATGCTTGGCAATATACAGGCAATTATCTAGAATACAGGGAGTGATTCATTTAAATATAAAGAAAATGCAAAACCTGCATATATAAAGTTATATGCCTATAAATTAGAATTTCAAAATTTTGAACCATATGAATTTGTATACTTATCTTTGCTTTTGCAATTCACTTTGAAAAAGCATATTTAATAAGACTTCTTTTGATAATAATAAACATAAACTAGAGTTGTATTTTTCTGAATTACTGACACGTAGAGCACAGAATCTATACAAATCTATAAATTGTCCTTAAACACTGGATTAAACACAAGTAAACAAACAATTTTTACTATAACTATATTAAAGCATGTATATAGACTAGATCTTTTTAAACCTATATTTTAACATAGCTAATATATTAGGGCTCTAATATGTAGTTTTTAAATGTTAGAGCCCTTCCAATTGTACATAAGAGCAATTTTATTTTATTTAAAATAAATTTCTGAAACAGCTTTGACTCTTTTGAACTAAAAAAGTTAACTTTTTCAATTTAAATATTTTTTCTCTTTATTTACCACAGCAAATACATTTGCAGTCATCAACTTTTGTACTGACTCACAACGTGGTTTCCCTAACAAGTTCATTTGAAGGTCATTGATGTTGCATTTTCCAAGTATTTCAGTCTCACCGATTGTTGTACATTGTAACATAAGTTTGTCTTGAGATGACAAAAATTTTGTATAAAACCACAGGCAATTTTACTTGGCAAATATACGTTATAATAAACAGTGGCTTAATATTTTCTATGTTTTATTCTGTACATTAATGTAAAGTGTCACGTTTCCATGATGTTATTGAAACATTCTTTTAAAAATAGAAAACCAAGAGAACACACATGACTTGCAATATTCAAATTGAAAATGATCTGTGAATGACTTTTGGTTGGGTGACTGTCACAATGGTAGAATGTCTCTTTTTTCTACAATATAACACTTCATTAGTATCCTACTGTGGTAAACAAGCACAATTCTCCTGAAATTTACTTTCAGGGATTTAAAACAGTTTGACTTTACATCTTATGGGTCACAACTCCTTTAAGTTTCTGACAGTGCCATTCCTATAGATAGGCACCATTTTATGTTCAACAGCAAAGATTTCAAGACCACCTGAGGCCTAAGGTCATAATGATGAATATTTTTTTGCCCTAATGAAGAGAACAGCGATTTCTTAGGGAGCTTTCAGCTTTTTTTGAGTCTATGGATCACATTTGGGGGCAATCACACTATATCATACCATGAAGAGTCTCATCTACAAAAGTCAAGAGTCTTCCGCAAAAGAGAAGCAACTTGAAAATACTTTCTGCTTTATGGAATTAGTCATATTCAGCCTCTTTCTTTCTCAACTTTTGCTTTTCCATGCCAATCTTCTGGAACATTACAGAAAACTGGTTTGCAGGAGTGAGGCTTTTTAGGTTACTTGATGATATTGCACTTTAGTTATATCACTCTCCCAAGACTAAGTGAGCTTGGGTTTTATCTTAGAAAAAATGAGAAGGAAGAATAAGTGTATTATCTTCAAATAACAAAATAATTTGTATTAAATTAAAAAAATTGATATGAGAAAATGAGAACTCATTTTTATATCTTTACTCAAAGTTGTGATTACAAGTTTTTAAAGCAACATAAATGTACTTTTATATTTATATAATTATAATTTTATATATATAAAATATATCTAATATTTATATAATTATAATTATATAAATTATAATTAAGTAATAAGAAGAACAAAATTTTGTCTGATACCTACTTCCCTAAATTGGTTAAGATGATTTTGCATTTGGTATTTAACAGCACAGAATGTACCAGAGATTGTGATATTCTTCCAGTCTTCAGAGAACTTACTACTATACTTAGATAAAATATGCATAGATGAATAATTAATAAAGTACAAAAGAGTAAATCCACTATCCTCTCATCTTACTTATGAGACACACATGTAAAGTGAGGCTGTTAAATGTTAATTTATTACTGCTGGTTGGGAATTATAAAAAATAACAATGAAAAGAAATGTGTGTGTGATATATTTGTGTTTTAATATGTGAGCAACTTTATATTTGGAATCATTTATTGATTGAAAAATCAGTTGAAAATAAAATTTTAACATATTATAAAACAATAAGTGAGTCATTATTAAATAAGAAATGCACTACCTATTACATTTACCCAGTATTTTCTGCATTTTTAACTGAGATCTGTGGATGGTCTTTAGAGAATCTGTAAATTCCCTGAAATTTTAATTAAAAATGTTTGTGCCTGAGTACACATACATTTTTTTTTTTTTGTAAAAGGAGTCCTTAGCTTTCATCAGCTTGTAAAAAATAATCTGTGACCCAGAAAAGGTTAAAGGTTGCTACATTATCTGACTTGATAATTTAGTATAAATTTAAAAAAAAAATCTAAAACGTTGATGTGATTATTTATTCCCAGAGAGTTAGCATGAATTAATAGGCTAATTAGAATCTCTTTTTGCTGGAATAGAATTACTGAAATGTCCAAAGTATTAGCCCATAGCAACATGAAAAGAGAAAGTTTCCCATAAACCTAATAATGCAAGAGAAGAGAAATATGACTATAAGTAAAAGATCATAAAACTCATTTAAAGTGGTGATCTTAATCATTTCAGAGAGAACAGAAAATAACTTGAATAAATTTTAAGATGAGCAGTATAAGGAAGAAAGTCCCTTGAGAGTTAATATTCTCTTATTAAAACATAAGAGTAAATGCCTTCTATTTCTCCAATTGAATAACAGCAGATTAATATACATGGCGCACTCGGGAGAGTGCGGTGCTGGGAGCGCAGCGACGCTCCCACCATGGGTTCGGATCCTATATAGGAATGGCTGGTGCACTCACTGGCTGAGCGCGGTGCGGGCGACACCACACCAAGGGTTGCGATCCCCTTACCGGCCATGAAAAAGACAAAACAAAAACAAAAACAAACAAAAAGTGAAATAGTTTCCAGAACTGGAGTCACTATGTAGAGAAAAGCTTGTGGCAGGCAGGATACATGAAACAATTATAAAGCATTGGAGCACAAAACATTATTAAACATGGATTTAACACATTTTTTGTTTAAGTAGCCATAGAGTGTCTATTTTTATGCCATGTTGTATTGGTTGCTATAGGTTTGTAGTGTAATTTGGAATCAGGTAATGTTATGCTTCCAGCTTTTTAAATTTATTTTTTGGCTCAGGATTGTTGTGAAGGTTGATGCTAGGTGTCAACTTGATTAGATTAAGGAATGCTGAGAAACCTGGTAAAGCTATCTTTTTAGGTGTGTCCATGAGGGTGTTTCCAGCAGAGATTAGTGTGAGAGCCTGAGTGGACTGGGTGGGAAAGACCCACCCTCACTGTGGGCAGGGAACCATCCAATCTGCTGGGGGCCCAGAAAGAATAAAAAACAGAAAAAGAAGATGAAGCTCTCTATCTGCTGGAGCTGGGATACACTCTTCTGTCCATGGATATCAGAGCTCAAGACTCTTCAGCTTTTGGGTTCCAGGACTTACACCAAGGACAGCATCGGCTACCCTCGGTTTAAAGCCTTCGGACTTGGACTGAGCCATGCTACTGGTATCCAGTTTGCAGACAGCCTATCATGGGACTTTTCTTCACAATCATATGATCTAATTCCCCTAATAAATCCCCTCTCATATATTGATAATACATCATATTGATTCTGTCTCTCTGGAGAACCCTAATACAATTGCTTTGGCTATTTGGGGTCTTTTGCTGTTCCATATGAATGTTAGGATTGTTTTTTCTACTTCTGTGAAGAATGTCATTTGTATTTTGATGGGAATTGACTTGAATCTGTAGATTGGCCCACATCTAAGGGGCTGCAAAGGCCTGGCCAATCTTCCTTTGATGTGGGTCTTCTATTAAGAGCCACCTTAGCCTCAGAGCTTCCTGTGGATTTAGCCAAGGTCTCTGCTGCAACCACATTACAGCTCCCTACCCAATCCTCCTTTCCTCGTGTGTGGTTCCTGAGAGCACTTTAAAGTAGTGCTTTCAATAACAAGTTTCATGCAAATTTTGTCTCAGAGTCTGTTTTCTAGGAATCCGAACTAGAGCAGATGGTACCAAGAATAGTCTTAGAAACAGATTTTAAATGGAAATTTTATAGCTGGGTCACCATTTGGCCAGCTGGCAACGAGGACCTTGTCCTCACAGTTATGATGTGGTGGTGTAATTGCTAAGTTTCACTGGTTATGAACAGGGAATGGGGTAACTGTGTAAGTGATGTACTGTAAGTGCAAGATCTCAGTAGTAGAATGGCTCAAGGGAAGCAGTACTGTCAGGAGACACATAATGACATTTTGTTCAATGACATACCACATCCATGATGGTGGTCTCATAAGTAAGACTGTGCAAAGACTTTATGAATGTCACCTCAAAAGCACAGGCAAAAAAAGAAAAAATAAATGGGATTATATCAAACTATAAAGCTTCTTGTGCAGCAAAAGAAAGTTAACAGAGCAAAAAGATAACCTACAGAATGGGAGAAAATACTTGCAAACTATATATCTGACAAGGGATTAATATCTAAAATGTACAAGGGACTCAAACAATTTAACAGTAACAAAAACAAATAACCCAATTAAAAAATGAGCGAAGGAACCGAACAGGTCTTACTCAAAGGAAGGTATATAAATGGCTAACAGACACATGAAAAAATGCTCAATATCACCCAGCATCAGGGAAATGAAAATCAAAATCACATTGATATATCATCTCACTCCAGTTAGACTGGCTATTATCAAAAAGACAGAGAATAGGATACCGAGTAAGAGGAACCCTCCTACAGTGTTAGTGGGAATGTAAATTAGTGCAACCATTACGAAAAATGGTATGGAGGTTCCTCAAATAACTACAGATAGAACTGTCATACGTTTCAGCAATTCCACTGCTGGGTATATACACAAAGGAATGGAAATCATCATGTCAAAGAGATACCTACATTCCAATTAAAAAAAAATTTATTTCTTTTTAATTGAAAAATAATGGATTGTACATATCTGTGGGGTGCAGAGTTGAAAATCAATGCTTGTATGCAATATGTGATGCTCAAATGAGGAGAATTGGTATATTCAACATTATACAATGTAATCATTTTTTGTGGCCCTATAACAAGTCCTCCCTTGCTCCCCTCCACTTTCCCACTGCTGGTAACCTCAGTTCTGTTCTTTTCTTTTGAAAGTTCAATAAATTTTTGTGATTGCTGTATCTTTCTTTCTTTCTTTATTTGTTTACTTATTTATTTATTTTATTTTTTTAGCTCCCACTTATGAGTGAGGACATGTGGTATTTCCCTTTCTGCATTCACATGTTTATCACAGTTCTATTTACAGTAGCCAAGAGTTGGAACCAACCTAAATGCCCTTCATTGGATGACTGGATAAGAAAATTGTGGTATATTTACACAATGGAATACTACTCTGTCATAAAAAAGAATGAAATATTGCCATTCACAGCAACATGGATGAACTTACAGAAAATTACGTTAAGTCAAATAATCTAGGCGCAGAAAGAGAAATTCTGCATGTCCTCATTCATAAGTGGAAGCTAAAAAATAACAGGAAGGAAGGAAGGAAGGAAGGAAGGAAGGAAGGAAGGAAGGAAGGAAGGAAGGAANTTCTTCCAATCCAAGAGCATGGAATGTCTTTCCATCTTTCTGTGTCTTCTTTAATTTCTTTTAGCAGTGATTTGTAGTGGTCATTGTAAAGATCTTTTACCTCCTTGGTTAAATTTATTTCTAGGTATTTTATTTTTTTAGTGACTATTGTAAATGGGCTACCCATGGTACTGGCATAAAAACAGACATTTAGACCAATAGAACAGAATAGATAACCTTGAAATGAACCCACATACTTGCAGCCAACTGATCTTTGACAAAGGCACCAAAAACATACATTGGGGAAAAGACTGCTTCTTAAATAAATGGTGCTGGTAAAACTGGGCATCCATATGTAGAAGAATGAAGCTAGACCCATACCTCTCACCGTATACCAATGCCAACTCAAAATGGATAAAGACTGAAATATAAGATCTGAAACTATAAAACTACTAAAAGAAAACATAGGGGAAACACTTCAGGAAGTAAGACTGTGCAAAGACTTTATGAATGTCACCTCAAAAGCACAGGCAAAAAAAGAAAAAATAAATGGGATTATATCAAACTATAAAGCTTCTTGTGCAGCAAAAGAAAGTTAACAGAGCAAAAAGATAACCTACAGAATGGGAGAAAATACTCGCAAACTATATATCTGACAAGGGATTAATATCTAAAATGTACAAGGGACTCAAACAATTTAACAGTAACAAAAACAAATAACCCAATTAAAAAATGAGCAAAGGAACCGAACAGGTCTTACTCAAAGGAAGGTATATAAATGGCTAACAGACACATGAAAAAATGCTCAATATCACCCAGCATCAGGGAAATGAAAATCAAAATCACATTGATATATCATCTCACTCCAGTTAGACTGGCTA
>NW_007726972.1:219089-220160 GCF_000696425.1 Galeopterus variegatus
AAGGAAGGAAGGAAGGAAGGAAGGAAGGAAGGAAGAAAGGAAGGAAGGAAGGAAGGAGAAAAAAAATGACAACCACAATAATACATTGAACTTTCAAAAGAAGAGAAAAGAACTGAGGTTACCAGAGGTGGGAAAGGAGGAGGGGTGTAAGAGAGGACTTGTTAAAGGGGCAATCATTCTTTCAGCTGCAATGGATATTTTTTGCTGATAGTCATTTGAACTACTCTTGGCCAATGAAAACTGTCTTAAATATGAATAGCCCACATCTAAGGGGCTGCAAAGGCCTGGCCAATCTTCCTTTGATGTGGGTCTTCTATTAAGAGCCACCTTAGCCTCAGAGCTTCCTGTGGATTTAGCCAAGGTCTCTGCTGCAACCACATTACAGCTCCCTACCCAATCCTCCTTTCCTCGTGTGTGGTTCCTGAGAGCACTTTAAAGTAGTGCTTTCAATAACAAGTTTCATGCAAATTTTGTCTCAGAGTCTGTTTTCTAGGAATCCGAACTAGAGCAGATGGTACCAAGAATAGTCTTAGAAACAGATTTTAAATGGAAATTTTATAGCTGGGTCACCATTTGGCCAGCTGGCAACGAGGACCTTGTCCTCACAGTTATGATGTGGTGGTGTAATTGCTAAGTTTCACTGGTTATGAACAGGGAATGGGGTAACTGTGTAAGTGATGTACTGTAAGTGCAAGATCTCAGTAGTAGAATGGCTCAAGGGAAGCAGTACTGTCAGGAGACACATAATGACATTTTGTTCAATGACATACCACATCCATGATGGTGGTCTCATAAGAGTATAACAGAGCTGAAAAATTCTTATTGCCTAGTAACATCGTAGCTATTGTAGCATCATAGCACAATTACTTTATTTTAAAAATAAACTTAATGTAGCCTAAGTATGCAGTGTTTATAAAGTCTACGGTAATGTACAGTCAGGCCCTAGGCCTTTGCATTTACCACTCGCTCACTGACTCACCAAGAGCAACTTCCAGTTTTGCAATCTCCACTCATGGTGAGTGCCCTATACAGATGTACCATTTTTATCCTTTTTACTGTATTTTTTACTGT
>NW_007726972.1:221469-223131 GCF_000696425.1 Galeopterus variegatus
AACTTGCTCTAGTCTTGTTAGATACAGTCTGGAGGAAACTGGATATTCTGCAGAATATTACTTTGGCCCATTATACCAATAAAATGATTCTGATTATTATGTTAATCAGCACATGGCAAGTGCTTCAGTAAGACACACTCACAAGGGTTATAAGCCTTTGAAGATATAGGGCCCTGCTACAACAGTAAAATTTGGTGGTTGTGGTCCAGTAGTTGAGAATATAATTGATATTTTAAAAGTGCCTGTAAAGACAAGAAAAAATATTTACATAGCCTCAAAATATTTCTCCAGAAGATACGTATGAATTATAAGGGGAAATAAGCAATTTTAGTGGAGAAACCTGGCAGACACCACCATAATCAAGTGATCAAAGTTAATGCCACTAGTAATGTGGCATTATGATATACTGAGAACAGCATATCACTACTTCTAGGTGTTCTCGTTATAATGAATAACTGGAATCCCATCATAAGTAAACATCTGACAACCCCAAAGTTCTACAAAATAACTGGCCCATACGCTTAAATATCAAAGTTACAAAACACGAGGAATGCAGAGAAACTGTAAAAGACTAAAAGAGAAAAAGGAGACATGACAACTAAGTATAATGTGATTCTGAACTGAGTCTTGGGCAATAGACATTTAATTTTTTTTTTTTTTTTGCTATAGAAGAAATTATTGGGACTATTGCCAAAATTTGACAGAAGTCCGTGGATTATGTAGTAGTATTATATCAGNTATTGGGACTATTGCCAAAATTTGACAGAAGTCCGTGGATTATGTAGTAGTATTATATCAGTCTCAGTTTCCTGATCTCAATGTACTCTAATTACGTAAAAAAGTGTCCTTGTATTTTAGGAAACACATACTGAAATATTTTGTAGTAATAAAGCATCATGTCTGCAACTTCATAGTGGTTCAGAAAAAAATTATATATATACTATACATAAATAATATATAATATGTAACTATGTATCATTAGATAGTATAATAATATACATGAGAGATAAATAAAATATTTTAAATGATTTATAATAATGATTGGAGAACTGTGTGATGGTATATGGGAATTTTGGGGGTGATTTTTCCAATTTTTCTGCACAGTTAAAATTATTTTAAAATCAGAAGTTAAAAGGCTAACCTTTTAAAAATGAGACAGAAAAGTTTGAAAAGTGATATTCAAAACAACAAACTGTAAAATAAGCTAGATTTGATTTGTCTAAACAAACACATGAGCTGGCTCTTTATTTGATTTTTCAATGAACCTCAAAAAAGGAACAGACATTTTCGTTCTCAAAATTGGTAAGCAGAATTATGTAATTTGTGGTTTGGATTTTATTCACAGTCTCTTTTTGGGGTTCTGATTTTTAATTCATATACAGCTTTACAAGCTCAACATGATTCATGACTAGTAAATCATCATGACAGTAGTAGAAAGTGTACCCAGAAAGTGCCTCCTCCTGTGTCACTAGAATTTCTACAAAGTGTTTTCTCTCTGATACTATTTGTTTGTGATTGTTTGCAACAGGCATAGCATGTAGAATCTCCAGTTTTCTAATTTTTTAGAAGAAAAGTTTTTCAACTAATATGCTTTGAATTTTTTAGTAAAAGCTATTTGATATGAGAAAGACTGATTTACTCATAAAATACTTTACACTGTTT
>NW_007726972.1:223823-239068 GCF_000696425.1 Galeopterus variegatus
GTGTCACTAGAATTTCTACAAAGTGTTTTCTCTCTGATACTATTTGTTTGTGATTGTTTGCAACAGGCATAGCATGTAGAATCTCCAGTTTTCTAATTTTTTAGAAGAAAAGTTTTTCAACTAATATGCTTTGAATTTTTTAGTAAAAGCTATTTGATATGAGAAAGACTGATTTACTCATAAAATACTTTACACTGTTTTTATGTTAGTTTAAGTTTTGCTTGGGTTTCATGTTGTAATGATGTACTTATTTCTACACTGACTCTTGACCACAATCTAGCTTCTGTTTTAGAATCTACCAGAAAATGAAAACATGGAATTGCTTCATCATATGTTAAATGCCAAAGTTCAGTAGGGGTTACACACTGGTAATAAACCCATTTAGGAAAAAAAAAAAAACTGGGAAAACATACCACCAATTTATTTAGACTAGTGTCTTTTAAGTAATTTGAAGTGAGAACGTTAGAACTGAATCATGTAGATCTGTATTGAACTTTGTTTATGACGGGGTGAAATAATCTGGTTCTGTGAGCCAGGAACTATGTATCCCCAGTCCCTTAGCCACACTTATCCTCACTGGTCTCATTTACACAGTAAGAAAATAGGACTATATGACTTCCATGGACCCTAGAGTTCCATGATTCTATTACTTGCCTTCTTTCTACTCCATGAGTGTGACTCTAAAATGTGTTGGCAAAACATGTCAAATATATAGCATGCTGTAGATTGATTAAATCGTGTCCCCCAAAGTCCATATATTGGAAGCTTAATTCCCACTGTAACTGCTGAGGGTGGGAAATTCTATTGTGGTGATTGCAAGGTGGGGCCTTGAAGGGGTGATTAGATTCTGAGGACCATGCCTAGTGAATGGATTAAAGATGGTGGTCAGGAGCATGGTTCTGAGGGCTTTAAAAGAAGAGCACATGAGAGGTTAGTCTCTCTCTGCTCCACCATTTTCTGCCATGTGACACCCCTAGATCACTGTTGCCACCACCAAGACCCTCACCAGATGTGTTCCTTGGACTTCAGATTTCCTACCCTCTGAAACTATAAGCAATAAATTTTGTTTTCTTATAAATTACCCAGTTCTAAGTATTTTGTTATAAACAACAGAAATGGGCTAATACATAGTCCTAAGTCTAGGGCATTGTGGGCTCCTAATAAATAATTAATTGAATAAATAAAGAAAAAGTGCTTTGAAAAGAATCAACATAAATTAAGACTCCCTGTCTTTGAATTTGCTCTTCCTCTGCTTGGAATTCTTTCCCTCATTCTCCATATGGCAGGTTCCTCATCATTCTTATTGCTGATCAGTTATCACCTCCTCTATGCTCTCCTTTCTGATGCCTGTCCCAGGGAAATAGTGTAAATCCTTTATGAAGGTTCAGTTCCCTGCTCCCCAAGCCCTCTCCCCCACCAAGAAATATGTTTATAAAACTTCTCCAGGAGATTAATTTTATTTAGTTTTCCTGGTAATCATAAACACATTATTTCGACATAATAAGTTAAACAGTGCACCTGAAGGAATTGAGCATTTAAATGTAATGAATACATCTGTAATGTAATCGCAGATGTTGAGTTTACTGCTTGAAACATGCTAAATCCAGGGACAATGGTTGAAAGCCTTTGAATGGTTTACTAAACACTGACTACTGTGGATTGAACTCATTGAAACTTAATCCCCACTGTGATACTGTGAAGAGTGTAGGAAATCCTATTAAGGTCATTGAAAAATGGGGCGTTAAAAAGGTGATTAGATTGTGAGAACCTTGTCCTCCTGATAGCTTTAAAAGAAAACAACTGAGAAGCTTAGCTCTGTCTTGCTCCATCCCCCACCAAGAAAACCTACACCAGATGTGTTCCCTGGACTTTGGTTGCCAGCCTGTGAAATGGTAAGTGCAAAGATTTGGAAAATTTGCCACCTGGTCATGTGGTAGAGAAGCAGAGACCATTTTGAGAAGAAAAATGCAATGGTGCTAAGAAGATTAGTACAAAGGAAAGGGATTATCAAGAGAAGCGGGGAAAGGCACTGAAAGCATTGCAGAAGCCTCTGGGGCCAACCCTTCCATTTCAGGACCAAAGGCCTAGGGAGAGAGAATGGTCTTGGGGACTAGGCCTGAGGAGCCCTCCCCGGGCTCATTGACCAGGGCCACCTCAGGAAGCTGCTTGCAACACCAGCATCCCAGCTGCTTTGGCTGCACCAGCCATGGTTAAATTGGCCACAGGTGTGGCTGGACCCACAGCTTTGGAAAATACAAGTGGAAGCCTTGGCGGCATCCATGTGATGTTTGGTATGCAGGCTCGCAGATTGCCAGAGCTGTGAAGGTTTGGAAGCCTCCACCCCAATTTCAAAGAATGTATGGGAAAGTTTCGGGGCCTAGGAAGAGATCTGTCACAGAGGCAGAGTCATCGTATAGAGCCTTCACTAGAGCAATGCCGAGTGGAAACATGGGATCAGAGCTGCAGCAGAGAAACCTCATGAGCGCCATGCCTAGTGATCTGTGAGAGTGGGACCCCACGAAGACCCCAGACCTGTGGAGCTAGCAGAGTGGAACGACAGCCTGGGAGAGCTGAAGTGTGGCCTGAGAACAGGAAAGCCACAGGAGGGGAGCTGCTTGAGGACTTGGAGACCCAACCCTCACACAAGCATACAGAGAATGTTGAACATGGAGCCAAGGTACGTGATTCACCAGCTTTAAGATTCAATGAATGCCTTGCTATGTTTTGGACTTGTTTGGGACCTGTTATCCCTTTCTTTTGACCTATTTCTCCCTTTTTGGATGGGAATATGTTCCCTATGCTGGTCTCACCATTATATCTTTTAAGTAGATAATTTGTTTTTAATTCACAGATGGAACTTTGAACTCTTTTGAGTTGAAACACATTAAGACTTTGGGGATGAAATGAATGTATTTGTATGTAAAAAGGACATGAGTTTTGGGGGACCAGGGGCAGAATGTAGTAGGTTGAATTATATCCCCCAAACTCATTGAGCTTGAATTGTGTCCCCCAAATTTAATGTATTAGAAACTTAGCCCCCAGTGTGACTATTAAGAGGCAGGGAAATCTTATTATGGTAACTGAAAGGTGGATTGTAGGACTGTGCAGTAGTAAATGGATTAAAAATGGTGGTCAAGGGCATGGTTCTGAGGGCTTTAAAAGAAGAGAGTGTCTTTCTCTCTCTCTGCTCTCTCTGCTTCCACCATCTGGCAATGTGAAACCTCAGGGTCATTGTTGCCACCACCAGATGAACTTTGGACTTCCCAAATTCAGAAATTGTAAGCAATGAATGTCATTTTTCTTTATAAATCACTCAGTTTCAGGTATTTTGTATAAGCAACAGAAATGGACTAATACATTGGCTTTAAGATACGTAAAGAGAATTGATTCCATTTTGGTCCATCATGCAGCATCTATAATAAAGGCTTAATGTAGCAGTTAAAGCCCTTTTAAAGTAGTAAATTTACCCTCATAACGTTGGGACAGTCATGGTGATAGAGTTAGAACCCTCTAGACTGTGAGTTTCTTTGGTTTGAATAATCTTGACAGTTTTGAGGAGTGCTAGCCAAGAATTTTACAGAAAGTCTCTCCATCTGGGTTTGTCTGATGTTTTTCTCATAGTTAGACGAGGGTTATGGGGTTTTGGAAGAATGACCAGAGATATGAAACTCATGTGAAAAGGGTTTCACATTCTGTTCACCATGACAGGACATCACTCTAATGATCTGAAATTATATTATACAGATTGCATATTACTGATGGAAAATGTTTTGCTTATAGATTTATTTACTTATTTAATATCTGCCTCCTCACAAAATAGAAGGTAAGCTGCATGAAAGCAAGTATTTTGTTGTCTTGTTCATCACTCTGTCCCTAGTCTTGAAGAGTGTAGGGCACATAATAGGACTGTGATGAATATTTGCTGAGTGAGTGAATAAATGGGTGAAGTTATCTTTTATATGGGTAGCCGAATCCCATCTGACCTCCAGATGAACACTGTTGCCAATATATAGAGTAACATACCAAGGTGACATCTCTGAATTTGGACATAATGTCAAGGACTCATCACCCTTTAGCTTTAAACTAATACAAATCGATAAAAAGAGTGTTTGAGATGTTCCATTTACAGAGGTACTCTAATCTGAGAAGTGGTTTTAGCCTGGAAAATTCCCTAAATCAAATAAGGAAGATCAGAGTTTACTTAAATCCAGTCATAAAGATCAGTATGTATCCTTTAGGAGATGGATCAAATCAGCATTCAATTGGAACCTTGAAAACAGAGGGAATTTAAATACCAGAAATTGGCTACAAAGATGTCAGAAGGTTGAAAAGCAGAAATAAGCAGGCTAAATTAGAAACAGCAGGATGGGGCCAGGCCCGTAGCGCACTCGGAAGAGTGCGGCCCTAGGAGTGCAGCAGCGCTCCCGCCGCAGGTTCGGATCCTATATAGGGATGACCAGTGTGCTCACAGCGCTCACTGGCTGGGCGCAGTGCGGCTGGTCTCAAAATGGACAAAAGAAAAAAGAAACAGCAGGATGGGGCCAGGCCTGTAGCGCACTCGGAAGAGTGCGGCCCTAGGAGTGCAGCAGCGCTCCCGCCGCAGGTTCGGATCCTATATAGGGATGACCAGTGTGCTCACAGCGCTCACTGGCTGGGCGCAGTGCGGCCGGTCTCAAAATGGACAAAAGAAAAAAGAAACAGCAGGATGACGCTACACCATATAGCTGGAGAAGCAACAGGGACAACCTCACTCCCTCTAGCCATGATTACTGTGCCATGGGGCTATTGTCCTGGAGCTAAGTTGCCTGACAGGACACCACACTTGCCTGCTGTGGTGTTGCAGCCCCTGTCAGGAGCACTACCAGAGGTGGAAAAATGGCCTTTTGTTTCTTCCTACTTTTCAGTCTTCTATCAATGTTTCCCATCAACAACACATGGCAGGTAGTTATCTGACAAGGGAGTGTGGGCAAAGTATTTACAGGTTTCCCATGCCAGGAACAGGCTTTGTTGAGAGACACCAGTCACATGGAGCAAAGGAGGACTGACTGAAAAATAACTCAGATTTATAGAATCAATAAGGTCAGCGAAGTTTTATTAAGAAACTATTAGGAACAAGGTATATAAGGTATAAACAAGGTGCTCTGCTAAATATTTGGGAAATTCAAAATATGTGTAAGATACAAGCCCTGGCTACTCTAGAAACCACCATAGTGGGAATAGACACATATACAATTAAAATATGTAAATCAGGTTGTGATATATATATTCTAATAAGAATATAAACCAAGTAGTAACTAAGGACAAAGGAGAAAGTCATTAACTTTAACTGGGGAAACATCTGGTTAAAACGTCTAAAGTAACCAAATTGGCTTGTTTCAAATTCTGGTTCTGCTATTCCCCTTCTATATGACCTTAGGCATGATTTTCAACCTCTTTGTGCTTCACTTTCTTTCTTTGTAAAATAGAAATAATGATGAAAATAAAAACACCAACTTCAACAGATTATGACAGCATAATGGAGTCATCTATATAAAGCTGAAAGTAAGATATTTTAACTATCCTGTCACAAAATAAGGGCATATAAATACTTGTTAGTGTGTTGTAACCATTTTGATTGTCAATTGAAAAAGCAAAAGAAAAGGCATTGTGTACTTGCCACTGATCTGTGGGACACAGTGCTTTGATCATTACACACAGGTATTCTACATCCCTAGGCAAGTATATCTTACTAGTGGAAAATCAAATTTTACAAATCAAGAATCCAAATTTGTCATCTAATAGAAAATTCATTTTTAGATTTGGGACTTTGCACAAAATCTTAAGTATATTAAAAATTGAATTCTGGTCACTCCCAAGTGCATTTAATATTGGAGACACCTGATGTGTTTCTTAAAGGTTGAATAAAATTACTGATAAGTTGTTTCTTTGTCTATCAAGAATTCATGGAATTTTAAATATATATGTGTTCTTAGAGACTATATTGTCAAACTTTGCTTTCTGTAGCCAAAGCTTAAAGAAGTGAAATAGCATGTCCAGTAGCTCATAACTATCTAGCTGAGCCCTGGCAAAACTGAGAAAAGACCAGGTCTTTCATTTTCTACAATCATGAGCCTTCTACTTTTTAATCTTTTCACTTACCTCTCATATTTCTTTTGTTTCCTTTAATTATCTTTTTACTATGAGACTTAGCTTTTTTATTTATTATCAGTAGTAATTTTTCAGAATTCTAGTGGCTAAAAGTTATTTTGCTTTCCTCTTGTTTCAGTGTGAGTCTATGCTTTTCAAAAGAGTTATTATGCCTATTCTCTGCATTCAGAAGTTTAGCAATTCAAGCATATGGTTTTTTATTTTTATTTCTTGGAATACTGTTGTGCATATATGCACGATGCCACATTGTTTGTTTATATTTACAACATAATTACAACTAAAAAGATTAAAAATTCCCACATCTGAGCTAGTCTTCATTTAAGTCTTAAAGTCAGAGGTCACTGATAGAAGTTAGAAGTAGTATTAAAAATATAAAGGAAGGGCCGGCCCCATGGCTCACTCGGGAGAGTGCAGCGCTGGTAGTGCCGAGGCCGCGGGTTCGGATCCTATATAGGGATGGCCGCTGTGCTCAATGGCTGGGCATGGTGCAGACCACAACATGCCAAGGGTTTCAATTCCCGTACTGATCAAAAAAAAAATATTATATATATATAGGAAGAAATAACTCTATTCCATAAAAGCAACTTAATTTCTCAAAAGGAATACCTTTAAGTATCACCCATTTTAATGGTATTCCTGGACAAGTTTCAGCGGCCTGAATCTGCAATTATAACCAGGGATATTTGGCCTCTTTAAATATGAAACAATAAGTGAAAAAACAGTGTCTTTGAAGGCCTTAGATATGGTTAACTGAACTATTAGTGATGCAGAATGCAATAATGGTGTTTAAGGAGAATGACAAATAAGCTCAAACATTTGTGAATAGGGTTGACTAATAATCCAAGCATTAATCCCTCTGCCCCACTCCAGGAAGCCTTTCTTCATTAATTTTCCCAGGAAGAGTAAGGTTCCATTCTAATTGGCAGTATATTGCTTTTGAACCTCCAGCATACTACTTACATTTATTTACTGCCTCTTCCTTCCTCTCATAATCTGTGAGATAATGAGGATGGATATGTCCTTCATTTCTTCACTCATTCATTTATTCACTAATCCACCTATCCATTCACACAGTCGTGTTTTTATTTTTGCATTCAGCAGATACTTTATGGATGCCCACAATATTCCAGACAAGTTTTAGTTAAGTTTTATTCTCACTAAGATCTTGCTTGGTATACCAGTTAACAGTGATGATGAACACTCTGAACTTGAAGTCTCCTACAACTTACAAAATAGGTCCCAGGAAATAAATATGGGGGATACATTTCAAATAGTTGTTATGATCCATTACACACTGTTTATATGCCCCATGGTCCAGGTCTCAGGAAAAGCAGTGGACTCCATATATCCTCAGATATTCATATGCTAAGCTTCACTTCTGTTTTCTGTGACAAGCACTATTTTGCAACCAAATGAGAGAAGCTATTCAAATCCAAAAACACCCTCAACACCTAGAATACAAAATATGTACACTGATTATTGAAGGCTTTTGATATTAGCAACCAAAGGAATTATTTACATAATAAACCTGGATTTTGCCCTACATTCTTACGAGATGTATCTATTTGTGTTCAAAGCCAGAGGCTAAAGAATTATTTATATCAATTTGCATTGAATATTTTTTAATTCAATCTCCACCTGCTGCTGCTGAATCTCATCTTCTCCCACTATGAATTTAATACAGAAGTAACATGACACTTTGCCGTATTTGCACCTTCTAATATATTGGTACAATTTAGGATGTCCCTTAGAATTCTGGCTGCCTACAATCTCAGTCAGGTGCAATGAGTGAAGATAGCTTTTCAGACTTGAACCAATCTGGACATTCCGTGATGCCCTTCATCCTGTATAATGCTTTGACCAAATATGGTAAAATTTCAACCTCTGGACTAAGAATTGCTGGTAAACCAGATAATATTTTGACAATTCCCATCAATTTTGTCTCACAAATAACCATTGAGCAAAGTGGTCGTGAGAGTAGATAGCTATCTGATTTTTGGTTCAACACTGAGAAGTGTAACTTCAAAATCACAGAGATCTTGTCTGGTAAACATAAGTATTTCTTACCAGACAAAAGTATGTTACATGCTAAGCCTCTGGACCATCAGATTTTCAGTAGTCTCAGGATATGTTTATGTAAAGGTGCTTCATTTTTCTCCTCTTACCTCCACTTTTCCACTAACATAATGGGCTAACAGGACTTTACAATAAATATAAAAATTTGTACCTTAGCCATGCAAAAATTCAAGAACCCATTCATGTCCACCCCAAATCCCACTTCTATATCATAAAAAAATTCATAGAAAATAGAAGGAACTAGTTTAATAAAAGGAGACCTATGTACCAGAAACTGGTTTCAGGCAAAGTAAAATGATTTGTTTTGTAAAAGAGAATTACTAGATATCAAGAGCACCTTTGAAGCATGGACAAAGATGTGGCTCCATGACAATGAAAACTGAGAAATAAAATTTAGGACAATTCATGTAGTCTAAAATTTGAGAAATCACAGGAGGATATTGAGCAGGAGTGGCATGATCTGACTTATGTTTTGATATGGTTAACTGTAAAGGCAAAGGAAATTTATGGAGACTATTACAAAACTACTAAATAATCCAGGTCAGAGATCAAGTCAGGTAAAAAGTAGTTGAGTTCTAGATATATTCTGAAGGGAAAACACAGGATTTGGTAATGGATTGGATGTGAGTATAAGGACAAATGAGAAGTCAAGGATTACCCCAAGGTTCTTGGCTTGAGCAACTGGAAAACAGTGGTGCCAGATTGAGGAGATGTTGAAAAGAGAAATTTAGTATAGTCCAAGATTTTAATTTTGGAATAGCTGAGGTTTTTTATGCCTATTAAATATCTAAGTGAAAATGTCAAGTAGGCATTTGAATATAGGAATCTAGTTGAGAAGCATAATCTAGACCAGATAGAGAGATATGAGAATCATCAGAGTATAGATGGTATTTGAATCCATATGATCAAAAAAGATCACCTAGGGAATCAGTGCAGATAGAAAAGGCTAGAAGATAAAGACTGATTCCCAGAGCCCTTCGCTACTTATGGGATAGAGAGATGAGGAAAACATAAACCAAAGGGATTACTAAGGAACAACTAGTGAACTATGAGGAAAACATAAACCAAAGGGATTACTAAGGAACAACTAGTGAACTATGAGGAAAACCAGGGGAGTGTGGTGCCTCAGAAGACAAGTAAAAAACATCCTCCAGGGAGGATGAGATGATCAGTCATGCTAAACCTGCTGTTAACTCAGGTATAGTGTGGAGACAAAATTGATCATTAAATTGCAATAAGTTGATCATTGATGATCTTTAGAGGACCATTATTATAAAGTTTAAACTATATTTACTTATTGACAATTCTTTTCCACATAGCACTATGATTTCAACAGTTCCTTTTATTGTCTTAGAATATTCTGAGTAGAAGAACCTCTTTAGGCATTGTTTTAGTCAATAAGTAAACTGTGTAAACTTGAGCTATAATATTTAAGATTTTGGTGTCAAAGAATAAGCCCAATGTCTTAGACAATGCTACATGGTTTGATTCTATCTGTTTATGTTACAGATTGCAGTAACACAAAGAAGAAATATTTTTTCCTCCTTTAACATAAAAAGGCACTTATATTTGCTGAAAACAGAAAACACTCTTTTTTTCTATTTGATATAAGAAAAATTTCCCCTTTTTAGCTGATTGCCATGTGAAGTTTCTGTGATGGTTAATTTTATGTGTCAACTTGACTGAGCTAAGGGATGCTCAGATAGCTGGTAAAGCATTGTTTTGAGGTGTGGCTGTGTGGGTGTTTCCAGAAGAGATTAATATTTGAATATGTAGCCTGAGTAAAGAAGATCACCCTCATCAACGTGGGTGGGCGTCATTCAATCTATCAAAGTCCTGTGTATTAGTCCATTTTGTTGCTTGTAACAAAATACCTAGAACTAGGTAATTTATAAAGAAAACAAAATTTATTGCTTACAGTTTCAGAGGCTGGGAAGTCCAAAGTCCAGGGAACACATTTAGTGAAGGCCTTGGTGGTAGAGACAGTGATGACAGAGTATCACATTGTGAAATGGCAGAGCAGAGAGAGAGAGATAGTGCCTCATGCACTTTCTTTTTAAAGTCCTCAGAATCGCACTGCTGACTATCATTATTAATCCATTCACTATATCCATCATGGTCCTACAATCTAAGCACCTCTTCAAGACCTTACCTTTCAGTTACCATAATAGGATTTCCCACCCTCAACAGTTAGAGTGGGGATTAAGCCTCAATGAGGGTGGGGAGGGGGACATCTAATCTACAGCAGCCTGAATAGAATAAAAAAGCAGAAGGAGAGTGAATTTGCTCTCTCTGCGTGAGTGGGTACATCCATCTTCTCCTGCTCATAGACTCAGACCAGGACTTATAACATCAGTCTTCTGGTAAAGAATTACACCACTGTCTTTCTTGTTCTATAGTTGGCAAACAGAAGATTGCGGACTTCTCAGCCTCCATATTTCATAAATCAAATTCTAAAATAAATTCTCTCTCTCTCTCTCTCTCTACACACACACACACACACACACACACACACACACACACACATATACACATATCCTATTGGTTTTGTTTCCCTGAAAAACTCTGACTACTACAGGTTCTGACAGCTCAAGTTTATACTCAACATTCCCTTGGTAACTGTCACAGATAAAATTAGATACTCACTTCTCTAACAACTGATCCAGAATTATACAGATCTCATTTATGAATGCAAGTTTAAAGAAATTCTTAGGTACAACTTATAAGGTATATTTAAAAATAGAGGTACTATATACAAGTATATAGTATGATTACCACTATTAAATGGTTGAAATATTATGTAAAGTTATACATTTTAAAATTTAAGGGAAAAGTCATATTATTTTAAATTTATCTTTAAATGCCTGTCTTTTATCAGATCTCTAGTCTAGTTTGTCAAAACTATACTTATTCAATCACATTATTAATAATGGAATAAATATTTGCTTGTTTGTACTTTCCTCTTTGGAAGAGTTGGGTATAGGTGGAGAAAGTAGTTACTTGAATATTTTACACAAGAATATACACAGGAATGTACTTGCAACCTCAGGCAATGCTAAGATGTGCTTTTCTTTTATCATCTATTGTTGCCACTTTATCTATGGAATTAGTGCATGAAAACATGGGGCATGGGAAAAATGTATATATATTTCAAATATCATTAATTATACAAAACCTAAATGTGTTTCTATGGGCATTTTATAATCTAGTTGGCATTGGTCTCAAGTTCTGTAACTGAGAAATCAGTACAGAAAGGTAAGAACTAATTACATGGCTCCACCCAAAGCTGTTGCTGATTAATTTCAAAAGATTTCCTCTGCAGATTTTCCACTGCTTTAACAGTAGCTCTGTAGCACTTGGGATGAGACACCATTTCCTTTATTTACGGGAAGTGTTGCTAAGTTGAGGCTTCTATACTTACCATGACATTTTGCTTCAGAAAGATAGAGAAAGAAAAATAACCAAGACTTTTGGCAGATAATCTCTGCATGATTATAAAATAGGGTTACCTGCATAGTAATGTGTCCTAAGGGAATAGCAACAGCTTTAACAGAATAGTTATAAGCTAATCATTGTTTCTAGACATTATGAACAATTTTTAATAGAGAAATCTCTATTTTATTTTAAGTGCTATTATTAATAAAACTTTTAACAAATTATCACACAAAATATTATATTAAATATTAAATTATGGCTTTCTGTGAACAAGATACTGGCTACTGCAGCCAGCTAACCACTCTTGATTTCAGCTATGAGAAATGCCAGAAGAGGTCACTCAGGGAGCAGAATCGACATAGCAACAAAGTTAAATTTCTTCCTATTTGAATTCTCTGCTTGCCCTAAAAATACATAGAAACATTTTGGTTATTTAAGGAAGAAATTCAATATAGAATTTGCAAACCCCAAAGCCAATTCTTCCTTTGTTTTGTTGTGCACATGTTCTGCTGTCACATACCAATACCAATCAGCTCACATTTTCCAGCCCAGGATGCCATTTGGGTTTAATTTCAGGCTTTCCACAGATTTATTAGCAACAAAAAATAAATTGGGAAAATAATAGATTTTTTCTTCTCATGAAGCATTAATAAAATTGGAGATGACATTTTCAATAGAGATTCAAATTATATATTTTATTATAGTAACATGAAATAACACTTTTATTTTCACCATAGTTATTAAAATATATACACAAATGCTAAAAGGAAAAAATTTTGTATTTAGGAGGACATTTCCATTCATATTTTATTTAAATTCTAGATTGAGAGTTTATCCTAAGCAGTGAAAAAAATGATTTAGATCTACATAAAGATAACATCAGATTTTCTTGAATATAATTGAGAGTAATTATAGTAAAATATAAGTACTTAAACAAAATGGATAGAAGATATATCAAGGCAAAATAAAATTACTAATTGGACAGACTACCAAATATGCTCAAAAACTGATTTTTAGCCTTTCTTAAAATATGTTATCACAAGAAACGGTAAAGCAATTTAAATCACAAAAGCATTAAGAGAGAAAAATGATTCTTATTTAATTCAAGAGCCAATAAAAACTTCTCAACCACTGATGTGATGAGTGATGCATTTGACTGGATATGTTACCTGATGAATATTTGAAAGATCACTAAAATATCAAAATTGTCAGATTACAGAGATATCCAGTACAAAGATGAACACAGAAAATAACTCAGTGACCTAGATCCACATGAAAAATTATTTTAGATTTTTTTCCTAGAAAATATGCCAAAAAGTTAACTTTTCCAGAAAGACAATGAAAACTAAAATAAGCAGAGATATCCAGTACAAAGATGAACACAGAAAATAACTCAGTGACCTAGATCCACATGAAAAATTATTTTAGATATTTTTCCTAGAAAATATGCCAAAAAGTTAACTTTTCCAGAAAGACAATGAAAACTAAAATAATTGGACGGAGTAGAAAGAAGGAAGAGCAGATTAAAGAAAAGAAGAAAGAATTGCAATGAGAGGAGAAAGTTACATTTAGTAAGAGGAATAACAGAAGAAAGAAAATGAGGTGAAAGACTCCAGTGTGTGCAAGATGGAGAGAGAATTTCGCTGAAAGATTCAGGAAAAAGCCAGAATTTAGGAGAAAAAAAAATAAAGAAAAATGAAATAGTGTTAAGATGAGTTAGTTTTGTTTATGGGCTTTGCACTGCTGAGAGTAATTTATCTCTGGTTGCTTCATTGATTAGTACAATTTATAATAATAAAGATGTTGATGATGAGAGCTAACATTTGTAAGAATTTATTAGATTTCAGGAATTGTGCTAAGCACTTTACATGCACTGGGACACTTTAAGTCACTATAAGCATTTACAGATGAATAAACTAATGTTCAGAATAATTAGGAAACTTCTGGGCCACATGGCTAATAGGGGTTTGTAAGGACAGACTTTGCACATCTGATTTCCAACTCCAAAGCCTGAGGCATTATTGGATTTGCTCTGCTAACTTCCCAAGGCTCTTCCATGGAGAGGTTCGATTCTAAAAGGACAAATAAATTTAAGCCAATGGGTATTTTTGTTTGTCTGGGATGTTGCAGCAGTCATGCTTACAACAGAATTACAAATCAAAGGCAAACATTTTTGTACCTCTTCTAAAGTATCCCTGAGGTTTATACCAAAAAGAATGTTTGGGGGCAGCGCGGGAGGAAGAACAAAGAAGCATTCAACTTTGCAGAATGATAGAAGGAAGAAAGGAAAAAAGGAGGAAAAAAGGAAGGAGAAAAGGACAACAAGAGAAAGAAGAAAACCACAGCAGAAAAGCAAAAGTCCAAAAAATCACAGACATTGAAAATTATTGAAATATTAATTAATTACACATATTCTCTAACAAGAATAAGGGACTTGTGTAACTGAAGTTTGAAGCTGTGAGTGTGTAGTTATGGGAGATGAAGTTTGTGAAGTAAAAGCTAATATGAATTAGACACTTTTTCAACCTTTACATGTGTTATTCAGCTTAAAGTTATCCAACTCTATAAACTAGGTCCTATTACTTTTACTACTTAACAGACAAGAAAATTGAATCTCAGAAAGGTAAGTAATAGCCATCAAGTCCCACAGCTAAAAGTGGCAAAGCTGTGTTGTAAAATCAGCTGGTTGTCTTCAGAGGCCATGGTCTAAAAGATCTCCATAAAATGTGAAAGTACAAATACTAGTTAATGCTATTAAATCTCTTTTCTCCTCTCACTGACACATAGTAGCTTTGAGTAGAGCTACTGCAATTCTTCTCAAATATTGTCTGTGCAAATCACTTACAGACCTTGTTTTAATCGAGATTCTGATGATTAGGTCTGGGTTGGAACCTGAGATTCTGCATGTCTAATAAGTTTCCTGGTGATGTTGGTGCTACTGGTCCACAGATCAACACTGTAAGTAGCATAGTATTAGTTTCTGAAGGGAGAAAGGTTGGGACCATTGTGAAATGACAAGGAGAATGGGAAGAAAGAATTTAAGTATGAAAGTGGAGTGTCAACACACAACTGACAATTCATAGATCTTTAGAAATAAAGTAGTTTTAGAGGTCATTTACATGAAAAATGAGGTCATCCTTGTAGACACCTGTGGCTTGGTCATACAGCAAATCAGTGATGAAAACCTATGGCTCCTGTTCCCATGAATTTGTTCATTTTGCCATAGCAATTCTGAAGGAGGTACCTGCTTTTATGGTCTAGCTCAGTCATGAAGGAAGGTTAATCATGCCTATTTTCTAAAAAGGGATTTGAGAACCTTGTCTTCTGTCTTCATTAAAATGTATTCCTGGTTCAAAGAAATGTGAAGTTATAAATGAAATGAAAGGGCTTTGTATTGGTCGAGGTTTTCCAGAGAAACAGAACTGATAGGATGTGTGTGTGTGTGTGTGTGTGTGTGTGTGAGGGCACTTTAAAAAGTGCAACAATAAAATTAAAAGGTAATACCAATCCTTCCCTGAACTTTTTGAAGACCCCTCACACACACACACACACACACACACACACACACACACACACACACACACACA
>NW_007726972.1:240280-264337 GCF_000696425.1 Galeopterus variegatus
GTTGCACCCGCACCTCGCTCAGCCAGTGAGCGGGAACCGGTCTGTATGTGGGATCCGAACCCTCGGCGGGAGCGCCACCGCGCTACCAAGCGGCGCACTGTAGCAGTGTGCCACCAGGCCGGCCCTCAATTTTCTGATAGATGATTCAGTTAGTCATCCACATCATCATAGGACCCTCTTCCTGTAAACAATACCAATATCCACAAAGAAGGAAACACACACTCTTAAAATGGTATTGAAAAAATCAGAATCATCAAACACTTGAAAAATGAGAGAGAGACATTAAGGACTAGTTCTCAAGAAAATTCACTTAAGAGCATGAACAGAAGAAGATATATTAAACTATCATATCTATAAAAAAAAGAATAGAGGATTAATCAGAGATCTTAGAAATAAAAAAAATATGTATATGAATTTTAAAAAGGTTTTAAATAAGGCCTAAAGAGAATTCTTACAGCTACTGAGTAAACTGTTTATTGAAAAACCAAACTTCAGGCACCTCCCAGAACAAGTTAAAAAGGAGAAAAAAAAAAAAAAAGTTGACAGTATGACATAAAAGTTCAAATATATGGAGGAAATCTCTAAAAGTTTCAAAATATGTTTATTGGGAGTTTCAGAAAAAAGAAACAGAAAAATGGTAGGAAATGATTAAATAAATAATAAAATTTCTATTCTGTTTCATTGGTCCAAGTGTCTGTTTTTATGCCAGTACCATGTTGTTTGGGTTATTATAGCTTTGTAGTAAAATTTGAAGTCGGACAGTGTTATGCCTCCAGCTTTATTTTTTTTGCTCAGGATTGCTTAGTTCACATTGTAGAGATCTTTCATCTCTTTTGTTAAATTGATTCCTAGTTATTTTATTTTTTCGGTGACCATTGCAAATGAGTTTGCTTTCCTGATTTCTTTTTCTGCTAGCTCATTATTTGAGTATAAGAATGCTACTGATTTTTGGTGGTTGATTTTGTATCCTGCAGCATTACTGAAGTTTTTAACCCAGGAATCACCCCATGTACTTACAGCCAACTGATCTTTAATAAAGGCAACAAGAACATACACTGCGGAAAAGACTGGCTCTTCAATAAATGGTGCTGGAAAAATTGAACATCTGTATGCAAAAGAATGATAGTAGAACTGTACCTCTTGCCATATACCAAAATCAACTCAAAATGGATTAAAGACCTAAGTATTACACCTGAAACCACAAAACCACTAAAAAAAAGAAACATAGGGTGAACACTTCAGGAAGTAGGACTGGGCAAAAACCTTATGAGTAAGACTCCAAAAATACAAGCAACAAAAGTGAAAATAAAATGGGGTTATATCAAACTAAAAAGCTTCTGCACAGCAAAGGAAACAATCAACAGAGAAGAAAGACAACCTATGGAATGGGAGAAAATATTTGCTAATTACATATCTGACCAGGGATTAATATTCAGAATATATAAGGAACTCAAATAACTTCAAAGTAAAAAAAAAACAGGTAATCCAATTAAAAAATGAGCAAAGGAGCTGAATAGATATTTTTGAAAGGAAGACATACAAATGTCCAACACGTACATGAAAAAATGCTCAACAGCACTAAACATCAGGGAAATGCAAATCAAAACTACATTGACATATCATCTCAAGCCAGTTAGACTGGCTATTACCAAAGACAGAGAATAACAAATGCTGTGGAGGATTAGGAAGAAGGGGAACACTTCTACACTGTTGGTGTGACTATAAATTATTGTAGCCATTATGGAAAACAGTATGGAGGTTTCTCAGACAACTACAGATAGAACTGCCATGCGATCCAGCAATCCCAATTCTGGGTATACCCGAAGGAATGCTCTGAATAATAGTAATACTGAAGAATGCTCACAGGTGTTACTTTAAAAAATTACATATAAAAAAATTCTATTTAAATGCTATGGGGAAAGAGTAGGCTATTTGGCTATAACATTGTATAAAAGGAGGACGAGAATCCTCAGAGGACCTACATTTAGATTGTGTCTACCATGATTAATACGTGTTGGCTCAGGGAAATGGGAGTTGAAGGAGAGAGAACAGAGTATTCTATGAAAGGGAACAGGAGATGGAAAGGGGCATGGTTTCGGACTGAAAAATTACCAGGGTGACAGGCCTGTAGGGAAAAAAAGAGGCATGGGATCAGGGCAGATAGGTAGGCAGAGTTTGGGTTGAAGATTTTAAAAACTCTACTTGGAGAAATGAGGAGTCATCATCGGTTTTAAAGCAGGGAAGCAGTGATAATAGAATAAATACATATAGTATATTTATATATGTGGTAAAAGAATACTATACTATTGATTGTGTGTCTCTACTGAATGGGTAGTTCAGAGGGTATGTTTGCAAGGTGATTAGTAGTCTAGGTGAGAGATAATGTGACTTGGACAAGGATGTTGTTTGATAGGACAGAAAGAAGCAGGCAGATTTAGTAAATACTAAACAGAATAAACAGGAATTGGTGATATGGGATATGAGTATACTAGTTTTCTATTGCTGCGTAACAGATTATCATACATTAAACAACTTAAGACAACACCCATTTATTTGCTTACAATTCTGTAGTTCAGAAGTCCAGCACAGCTTTGTAGTATAATTTGAAGTCAGGCAGAGTAATGCCTCCGGCTTCGTTTTTTTTTTTTTGCTCAGGATTGCTTTGGCTATTAGGGGTCTTTTGTTTTTCCATGTGAAAGATGATTGTTTTTTTTCCATTTCTGTGAAGAATGTCATTGGTATTTTGATGGAAATTGCATTGAATCTGTAGATCACTTTGGGTAGTATGACATTTTCACAATGTTAATTCTTCCAATCAAAGAGCATGGAATATCTTTCCATCTCTTTGTGTCTTCTTTAATTTCTTTCAGAAGTGGTTTGTAATTCTCATTGTAGAGGTCTTTCACCTCCTTGGTTAAATCGATCCCTAGGTATCATATTTTTTTGGTGACAATTATAAGTGGGCTTACTTTCTTTATTTCTCTTTCTGTTTATTCATTATTTTAATATATAACTGTTACTGATTTGGGGGCATTTATTTTGTATCCTGCTATGTTACTGAAGTTATTAACCAGCTCTAGGAGTTTTTTTGATAGAATCTTTAGGTTCTTCTATATGTAGTATAACGTCATCTGCAAATAGGGAAAGTTTGACTTCTTTTCCAACCTGGATTCCATTTATTTCTTTCTCTTGCCTGATTGCTCTAGCTAGTGCCTCCAGTACTATGTTGAATAGAAGTGGTACTGGTATAAAAATAGACATTCAGACCAGTGGAGTAGAATTGAGAACCCAGAAATCACTCCTCAGCCTTATAGCCATCTGATATTAGGCAAAGGCAACAAAAATCTACATTGGGGAAAAGACTGCCTCTTCAACAAATGGTGCTGGGAAAAGTAGATATACATATGCAGAAGAATGAAACTAGATATGCATCTCTCACTGTACACTAAAATCAACTCAAAATGGATTAAAGACCTACGTATAAGACCCAAAACTGTAAAATTGCTGAGGGAAAATATAGGTGAAACACTTCAGCAGTTAGGTCTGGGCACAGGCTTTATGAACATGAGCCGAAAAGTGTAAGCAGCAAAGGAAAAAATAAACAAATGGGACTATATCAAACTAAAAAGTTTCTGCACAGCAAGAGAAACAATCAACAGAGTGAAAAGACAACCTACAGAGTGGGAGAAAATTTTTGCTAACTATGCATCCGACGTGACTAATATCCACAATATATATAGAACTCAAGCAATTATACAGTAAAAAAATAAATGACCCAATTAAAAAATGGGCAAAGGAGCTGAATAGATATTTTTCAAAGGAAGACATACAAATGACCAACAGGTACATGAAAAAATGCTCAACATCATTAGTCATCATGGAAATGCAAATTAAAACCACATTGAGATACCACCTCACTCCAGTTAGACTTGGACAAGGATGTTGTTTGATAGGAAAATGGTGAATAACAAATGCTGGTGAGGGTGTGGAGAGAAGGGAACACTACTGCACTGTTGTTGGTGGGACTGTAAATTAATACAACCACTTTGGAAAACAATTTGGAGGTTTCTCAAACAACCACAGATAGATCTTCCACATGATCCAGCAATCCCTCTTCTGGTTATATATCCAGAGGAATGGAAATCATCATGTCAAAGAGATACCTGCACTCCCATGTTTACTGCAGCTCTGTTTACAATAGCCAAGATATGGAACCTACCTAAATGTCCATCAATAGATGATTGGATAAGGAAACTGTGCTATAGATACTCTATGGAATACTAGTTTGCCATAAAAAAGAATGAATACTCCCATTTGCAACAACATGTATGAACCTGGAGAAACTTAATTTGAATGAAAAAGCAAAGCACAGAGGGATAAATACCACATGTGCTCACTCATATGTGGGAGCTAAGAGAGAAAGGAAGGCAGGAAAGAAAGACCCCAGTAGTGCTGTGATCCAACAGAAGGAGGGAACATTCCTAGGGCTACAAATTGGAGTGGAGGGGACAAAGGGTACAAAAGTAATTTCTGGTGATCTATATGCCCCCAGTATGAATCTGGCCCCTACATCATGGGCAGGAGGGGGGACAATCAGCTTTGTATCTCACGAATATTCATAATTAATTAATTAATCAATTAATTAAATAAAAATAAAATTTCCATTTTTTTTAGGCAAAATTAGCATGACTAAAATCTCCTTAATTTTTATATGACCATTTCTCAGAGTAATTAGAACTTTTATCTGGTGATTCACATTTCTAAATCCTTTTCTTTGTCTTTTTCTATCACATTTGGAAAGTATATTGTAACATCTTCGTAAAGTTTTATATTAATCAACTATTACTTTTATTCATTGCAGGAAAAGGGATAGGCCTTCTAATAAGCATGTTGCTTTACAGATTGTCAGATTTTTTTGTTGGAGACTTTTATTAACTATTTCCTCTGTGTTCAAAATATTATTTTCAAAATCACCAAGTATTCTTTTGATTTCAGGAATGTGTATTTCTTCTTTTGATATTGTATATGTTTATATTAGTATTTAGTGTATGTTATTTTGTGTTGGAAAAAAATAAAATTAAATTTATTTAAATAATTAATTAATTAATTATTTTTAAAAAGAAAGAAAAAAGAAGTCCAGCACAGTGTGGCTGGAATCTCTAGGTATCATAAAGCTGAAATCAAGAATTTCTCATGTGTCTTCATCTGTAGGTTCGGGGCTCATTCATGTTATTGGCAGAACAACTTTCCTTGGGGTTGTAAAACTGAGGTCTCACTTTCTTGCTAGTGGTCGGCTGCTCTCAGCAACTAGAGGTGCTTGCATTATTTGCTATGTGATCCCCGTTATCTTCAAAGACAGCGCCACAGAATCTCCCTTGTGTGGAATCTCTCTACACTTTTGGCAGGAAGAACCCATCCCTTTGACCACTCACCTGATTAGGTCTGGCCCAGGGAAGATGGCTTTCCTTTATTAAAGTCAACTGTGTCACATAACATAAACTAATTATGGGACTGATCTCCCATCATATTCACAGCACTCTTCCAAAGTCAGGGGGAGGAGATTATAAAAGAACCTAGGTTATTGGGGGCCTTTTAGAATTTCACCTACCACAGTGAGATTTAGGGGTTTGTCAAGGTTAATAGCTAAGTGTTATCCCTGGCTCACTGGGTAGATGGTGGTGCTATTTCTTGAAATTTAGTTTAATAGCATGAGTTAGTTTTGGACATTTTTGAATTTGAGAATTCTTGTTTAAAGAATCATCAAAATAGTAATATTGATCTAAATATGAGGGTATTTCAAACAGTTCATGGAAAAATAGAATTAAAAAAAAATACAAATCTTTTCATAAACTTTTTGATGTACCCTCCTATGTGAATCAAGTGCTCAGAATTTTTAGAATACTAATGTGTGCTGTGAATTTTCAAGTGTGTACCACATTGCCCAACCACATTGGATCAAAAAAACTTGATTTCAAAAGGCATTGAGGACTAATGCTATATGGGAAAAATTGACTTAAGGTATAATTCAGAAGAGAGAATATACAGAAAGTCATCAGTTAGCAGGCCTTTGAAGATTATTATTATTATTATTATTATTATTGTGTTCCAATAGAACTTATTTACAAATAAAGATACCAAACAAATCTGTTCCACAAGCTGTAACTTGTTGACACTATGTGAAGATTACATTATCACAAAGAAATGCAGACAAATTGTTGTATTCAATAATATTGTATTATTCTGTAAAAAAAAAATCTTAGAAAGTAAGCATATCCTCAAGGAGCTTACTGTTTTTGCATTATCTTGGCTTATTAAGGTAAATGTAGTTCCAGAGTTTATTTGTCTGGGCTAATTTAAACACAATTAAATTTTTCTGAGCTTGTGGAGTAAAAGAGATTTCTGGATTTTTTTTTTCTGTTAGGAATCTAAGTTTTTATTATTTGTTATGGCCTTTGGTATAATTGTTTGTGGTTTATGAAGATATACTGAAGTGACAGCAGAGAAAAAACCCTAAAGCATAAGTTTGATTAATCTATGGGAAATGTGTGATGTGCAATATGGAACAAAACAAACTAAGTAAGAAGAAATGAGAGCTCTGGGATCTGTTTTATTCTCCTTCAACCAGTAATTTTCTTGTAGGAAAGAAACATGGAATATAGAGACGAAGAAGAGAATGTTCTAGCAACATTGAAGCAGTCCCAGCTTTTGTGAGGTGAGCCGTTAAAAGTGGAAAATACATCCCGTATTTGGAGATCAGCAAGTTATACTGAATTACAATGTGAATTATTCTATTGCCAGGTTTTTAATCCTGGAAAGATGTTAGCTAGAAAATAAGTTATAAACAGGAAGAGAATGCAAATCAAGTGTTGAATCAATAGTTTTAGCAATATGAACTTCTTTGGACAGGTGGTATTCAGAGTAGGCATAATAGAGCATTTTGGCCTCAACTAACTCGTGTTTGAATTCTGGACCCTGCATTATAAATGTCTAAACTTACACAATATTTCTAATCTTGTGGGTCTAGATTACTTCATATTTCAAATGGAGCTCACAAAGTTGCTGCAGGAAATAAATAAAATAGTACATGAAGAAAACTAGGTATATGTACAATAATAATAGTATAAACCAATATTTTGCCTCAAATATACCATGTTTTTTATCCTACACACTCTGGTGATCAAATACAAACTAATTACCATATACACTGTGTTAATACATAGTCTCCAATCCAGATCTCCTTTGAGTTAGACTCTTATTTTCAGTTTATAAATTTTTATTTCTTTATTAGAAAAAATAATAATAGTAACAATAGTTTGGGGTTTTTTGGGAAAAAGAGTCTCTGCCTTTCCTATTTAGTGTATCAAAAATCTCCTGGAGTGTTCATTTGGACATCTTACTCAAGGGTAACAAAACTGAGCTCTTCATCCCCTTGTACTGCTTTGTTTGGTATTCTCTATATACCTTTACTTTCATGCTAGAAGGCCTGGGTCCCCCTGACTATATTTCCTTCATCGTTGTATACAATCTGTTGCTGTGACTTCTTCATGTTTGCACTTGTGGTTTTAGCTGGTATAACTAAAGAAAATCTCAAGATTTTTATGAAATGTATTATAAAACAAGTTCTTCTTTCCTTTAGCCTTGCAATTAGGCAGCAACGAGATGAGAGCTGTTATTGCCACCTTGCCACCATGAGAGAAAAGAAATACCTAAAAGTAGATCAAAATTGGGGAAGCATGGTTGGGATATGGAACCAAGGCATCGCGTGATGGTGTCATTTGTGCCCCTTATCAATTTATGCTGACCTTGAGGCTTTTCATTCCCTTTGTGTGTGACATTTGGGTCGAGTTCCCTGTCTTGGAACTGAGAGATTCCTGACTTAATCATATGATTCTTCATTTCCATCATTTCAACTTTAGTTTACATTTTTGTCATCTCCCTCCTGGATTGCTCCAAAGCCTCCCCACTGATTCCCTCCCCCCCGTGTTTCCTATCAGTTCTGTCTTCCATCCCTTTCTCAAAATGACCTTCCTAATCCTCAATTCTTACCATGCCATTTCTCTGCTTAAAACATGTTTTCTGTCTGCAGCATAAAGACCAATATCTTCAAACTTAGGCAGGAAGCCTTTCAAGATGAAGACCTCACTTAACTCTATAACCTATTATAATTTTTTCTCTTACATTAAGTTTATGTATCAGCAGCACTGAAAAGCTAGTGTATTTCCTTTACAAACACACTGTGATTTTCAATACCTCTTCTTTATTTAAGCTCTTTTGCCTAGAATATACTTTTATTTTGACTGTTGTAGAGTCTAATCTCTGCTATTCCTTCCTTTTCTAAAAATTATATAACACTTATGAAAACTTATCTGACTTTTTTTTTTTTGACAAAACAACATTTATTCATGTTAAAACTCTTAGAGAACTAGGAAGAGAACAAAACTTTCTAAATTTGACAAAAGGTGTGTATAAAATAAAACATCAAATTTTATTTGTAAAACAAAGAAAATTTTCTCTTGAGATCAGGAAAATGGCAAGGATAATCACAATAATTATTCAACAGTGTACTGGACATTCTAAGCAAAGCAAAAAGGCAGAAAGAAAAATAATAGAGAGGAAAAGAAGAAACAGAAATATCATTATTTTGTAGGTGATATGATTGTCCACATAAAAAATCCAAAGAAATTTATAAATTAATTACTAGAATTAATTTCTTTAATTTGGCAAGGTTGATAAATACAGCAATATTTATACATTGCATTTCTATAAACCATCAATGAATGGTTCAAAAATGAAATAAAAAAATGATATTTATAACAATCAAAAATATTCAGTACCTAAAAATAAATGCAAGAATAGAATTATAAGATCTTTAAAAAAAATTTTTTTTATTATACGTACATGTGGGGTACAACTACACATTCATTCTCCAAAGTTAGGTGAGGTGCTTTTAACCTATGCTTTCAGAGTCCAGCAATTCTTTTATCATGATATTTACTATATTATTTTGAAAGCATGTGATCATCTGTAATTAACCACCCCCTTACCACCACCATCCAACCCACATGTATGACTATATCTTATTTTTCTTTGAATCCCAAGAAACTTGATAAGTTCGTGGCAAATAATGCCAAATGAATGTTTAATGAACAAATAAATACATTACAGAAACACACTACCTTGCTACTTGGCTCTTCCGTTAAGAGGCTTTGTAGTTGAACAGAGACTATGGAAATATATTTACAAAGAGAAATTATTAAGAGAACACGTGTTTCAATAAACATAATATAGGATTAAAATAATTCTCTGTCAGGTCCAGGGGTGGAAAAACTTGATTGCTGCTGCTTCTTCCAACCACTTCAGAAACTATATTTAATTCTGCAGAAGAGAATTAAGTATGCTGTCCGTAAACATAATATAGGATTAAAATAATTCTCTGTCAGGTCCAGGGGTGGAAAAACTTGATTGCTGCTTCTTCTTCCAACCACTTCAGAAACTATATTTAATTCTGCAGAAGAGAATTAAGTATGCTGTCCCAACTTGACAGAGGTTAAATTTGTATATCAATTTAAAAACAAAGTTTGTACTAATCTTCCACTGGAGATGACTATCTCTTTGGTATTCATCATTTGAAGTCAAATTGACACTTCTGTTTTCAATTGAGCTAACCTATTGCATTAAAATTTCCTAACCTCATTACAGCTTACTGACAGCCTAATGACTGCAGTATCTTTCAATTTTACAAGAACAGACAGTGCAGGAGCCTATTCTAAATTTTTATTTAATCATCTTTACCTCTTTCCATATGGCAACAAGAACTGCTTTTTTGCCCTGTAGCTCCAGCTGGGATTTTCTTCCCTTTTCCTCTCCATTTTCTCCTTTTGCTTCACAGCAAAAGCCCTGCCTCCACAGTTCTCCCAGATCCTACTCATTATATGTTGAATCATTATTCTTTATCTCAGTATTATTTTATTACATTCCAAATTAGGGCTCAATGTCAAAGGACTGTCAGGACTTCTGGATAACAGGAAAGAGAAAGAAACCCTGTGTGGAGGTTTCTCATTTGTTCCAGCCTCTTGGCTAATGCTATAGCAACTTCACTTTCGTGCTAGATTCACAGGGAGTGTATTCATCACCACTCCCTTCCTTTGCATTTCAATTCCCAGGGTATCATAGATGGACTAATAGGACTCTTAAACTGAAATCAAAACATCACTTTTTTCCCTCTCCTTTTACCCTTTCTTAAGAAAAATAAAACCTCTCTCACCTCTGTGCCTTTCTGTAGTGCTGCCCCTTTCTCTCCTTCCCATTACATTCAAGAGCTGTTATAGTATAGACTGCTATCTTCTCTCCTATTTCTCTTATTCACTCTTTTATTATTTTTATTATGAGATACAATTTACATAAAAAAGAGTGTAGAAAATATCTGTTGATTTTGAAAAATAATTATAAAGAAAACACCCTTGTTACCACCACCTAAGTCAACAATAAGACATTGCCAGCCTCCTAGAAGCTCCCCAGATGCCTCTCCACAATCACAAAACCTACCTTTCCTCTTAAAGTTATCTAAAAGTATGATATTTGATGATAATTTTTGTTCTTTTCATTATGGTTTACCACCTTGTACAGATCCCTAAAAGACATGGCTTAATTTTGCCTATTTTTCAGCTTACATGTGCATCATAGAGCATTATGCTCTTTTCACTGCATATAATGTTTACACTGTTTGTCAATTTGTCCTATATAGCTATACCTGTTCATTTTTATTGCTGTCCTTCTTAATGTTGATGGACAAGATGAGTGTTCTTGTGTATTTTTCCTGCTTCACATACAAAAGTTTCTCTTGATTACATACCTAGGATGGAAATAATTACTGTTTTGTAGACTATGTGCATCCACAAATTTAGGATATAAAACCAAACTGCTTCCCAAACTGATTGTATGAAGTTATAATCCCTCCATCAGTCTGTGAGAGTTGTTACAATTCCACTAATGTTAGTTACTGTCATATTTTATAATTTTTGCAAACCAATGGTCTACAACAGTTAAAAACTATCTTAACGGTCATGTAAATGTACTCTTCTCTCTCTCTTTTGATGATAAAAAGAAAATCCATGGAAAATAAGGGACACAAAGCTAGTGTAGGAGAATGGGTCTTATTGGCTAAAATTAAGGTGTCCATAGGGCTCTCCTTCTGAAAGAGGAATGGTTACTCTAGAACAAAGTAAGTTTGAATAGATGATAGGGGTCAGTCTTGGTTGACTGTTCCACCACCATTTCTTTATTAGTTCATTCCTGTTGCTTACAACAAAATACCTAAACTGGGTAATTTGTAAAGAAACAATATTTTTTGCTTATAGTTTAATAGATTGGGAAGTCCAAAGTCCAGGAAGCACATCTGGTGAGAGACTTGTTGGTGGGTAGTGACTCTTCACAGCAAAGCAGTGTGTCACATGGTAGATGACAGAAGCAGAGAGAGAGACCAACCTCCTCACTTCTCTTTTAAAGCCCTCAGAACCACACCCATGACCACCATTAAATCATCAAGTTATCAATCCATTCACTAGGAAGTGGTAATCTATCACCTCTTCAAGGCCCCACCTTTCAATTACCATAATAGGAACACCCTCTTAACACTGTCACAATAGGAGTTAAATTTCTAATACATGAACTTTGGGGGACACAATTCAATCCACAGGAATTACCATTATTATTTTTTGCAGAAATAATAACTATACTTCAGAGAATGATGAAAGGCAAATGAATCATCACTCCTCCCTTCTCGTGAATTAGGGAGAGGTTACAGAATGAACCCTATTTGCCTTGCTGCCTTAGGAACCAACTTCAATTTAGGTACTCTGGCTTTTGCAGAACTGGGTGTCTTATCCACTGAAATTGGAGAGAAGAAGAACTTGTGACATCTAGAAAACCACTATTTCCTTCCACTTGCCCACATCCTAACCTCAATACTCTCCAGAAACTTGAGGAGATAGAAATATCTGAATGTCCCAAAGGTCAGTAGAAATTTATCGAGTTGGCTTAGAGCAATAGCAACAGCAAGTGACCTAAGATCTTAAGACACCACTTCCTACTATCAGATGGAAAACAATACACAAAGAACGTATTGATAACTGATATCTGAATGTCTGTAATCTTAAATGCATTATAAATAAATATTTTAAGATAAATAAAAAGTTATATTTTTAGGCTTTTAGTATATTTTGTTTTATTATTCATATAATAATATTCTCTAATACAATTCATATTGACCTTATTGTATATATACATTTGATTTTGTTAGACTAATAACAAATTACTATTTGCTACATTGCTCACAAAGAAAATTGTAAGCAAAGTTTTACATGAATAATAAACATATTTTCTGAATGTGATTTGTTTATAAATTGGAAACGATATGCTAGTTGATAAATTAAATTTTCAGTGGAGCTGATTATTTGTGTTGTTTACATTAGTGTTTTGAATTAACAGACTTTATTTTTTAGAGGAGTTTCAGTTTTACATAAAATTGTGCACATTATACAGAGTTCCCATATACTTCATTTCTCCCTTGCTCACAGTTTCCCCTACTATTAACATTTTGCATCAGTACAGTTCATGTCTTACAATCAATGAACCACAGCTGATGCATTATATTAGCTAGAGTCCATATTTTATATTAGGGTTTACTCTTTGTGTTGTACAGTTCTATGGATTTTGACAAATGGCTAATGTCACGTTCCCACCACTACACTATCGTGTAGACTAGTTTCACTGCCCTAAAAATCCCGTGTTCCACCTATTTATCTCTCTTCCCCTCCCCGTAAACCACTGACATCCAATGATCTTTTTACTGTCTCTGTGGTTTTACCTTTTCCTGATGGTTACATAGTTGGAATCATGAAGTATGTAGCCTTTTCAGGATGGTTTCTTTCACTTAATAATAGTCATTTATGATTCCTCCATATTTTTGTAGCTTGATAGCTCATTTCTTTATATTGGTGAATATTATTCCATTGTCTGAATGTACCACGATTTGTTTATCCATTCACCTTTTTGAGGGATATCATGGTTGCTTCCAGTTTTTGACAATTATGAATAAAGCTTCTATAAAATTTAACTGCAGGTTTTTATGTGGAAATCATTTTCAACTCATTTGCCTTCGGACTTTATGGTTCTTAACACCATGATTTTGGGCTAAGTCATATGATATGCTTTGAACAATAGGATTTTAGAAGATATGATGCAAGAAAGCACTTGATATTTTCCTTCACAGTATGCCTCGCCCTCTTTAATTTCTGCCATCCACACGAGAAGAACATGCCACAGCTAACATTTTGGTCCAAATAAAATGAGTCATATGGAGCAGATATGGATCCAACCTTCAGTTTAGAGTCAAATCCAGACTAGCATAGATGAGCTCAGCCTAGATCAGCCAATCTCCAGCCAACGTGGAGATGTATGAAAAAAATAGTATCTGAGATTTGGTTTTTCTGAGGGAAGCATTACTAGCTTCAAAAGTTGGTTCCTAGAATTAGTCATTAACTCCTTTAACGAAAGTGATTTTGAATAAAAAACTGATATTTTTAGAATAATTTTCAAATTTTTATTATTATAGCATTTCAACTTGTTCAAAATATTTTAGAAGTATGCACATTATTCAACCCGAGGACAAAGTTTGAGACAACTATGATCAAAATGAAGTTGACAACTACAAATTTACAACTTTCTGTTTCTGGCAGCTCAATTGACCTCTATTTTCAATACATAAACTGTACAATAAAAAAATGGGGAAAGATTTTTATGTCCTGTGGTTTCTCCTACTGTTTTATTTTCTTCCTTATCACAAACAGAATTCATCTGATAACAAAGCTTGGTTTTCATAGAAAAATAGCAGATCTATCTTTTGTTTTTAAATATGTTAAAGCTGAGTGGAGAGGAGTTACGACCCTATTTATTTTACATAATCCTTTCCCATTATTTGAGTTTTCATTATACTTCTCTTTCCAACCCTGGGCGTACTATGCCCCAGGCTTTCCTAAAGGAGAGGTCTTACCTGCTCTGTATTCATAAGTTTAAATCTTTTTTTGGACAAATTGATAACACACATGATTTTTGACAGAAGTAGAATTGCCTTAATAACTCTTCGAATGTGAGTTTAATAGGGTAAGAAATAAATGTGAAAATTATTTGGCTTCCCAGTAGAAATTCAACTGTAGGAGACAGAATGATTTAGACAAATATGTGAAAGGAAAAATTGTAAAATGTTAAGAATACCACATATATAATATGCAGAAAGAATGTCATTGAACAATGCCTACTGGAAAAATTAATAATCCATTCTTTAAAACAATGAATGGCATATTATTGCACACTATGTTTCCCACAATTTATACCCTTTCCCTAAACTGATAGAATACAATACAGTGCTTCAAATAATATCTATTTATCAGAACCACTTGATAAATATCTCTATTGTTTTATGGAAAACTATAGAGGGAAAACTCCCTGTATAAGCTGCGTAAGAATTTCCTAAATGAAATGATATTTTTTGCTCAGTATCTCTAAAACGTATTTCTAAACAAGGTGTTGATAAATCTCCAATGTACTTAAACATGGTTTCAGTTGCTAGACGAGGTAACAGGTTGAAGCCATACTAGTATTTCCCAGAAGATCCTGTTGGTTGTGTCAAGTGAAAAAAATTCACTGCAGTACAGTTAGTATTCTGTAGTATAATTAGTAAAATTTCTATATTAAAAAATAACTGAATTTCAAAGAAATGATTTAGTCCTTGAGATATATAAAAAAGACAGTATAAAACCGATCCTTAAACTCATATTTTCTGAAATTATTCCAATCTCATTTGTCTGTCGAGCTTATCGGCCATGTTCCGTCTACAGAATTATTAATCTTCCTGATGTTTCCACCGGATAAAGTGCTTTGACTGAAAAATGTTTACAAATCATTTAACCTCTTGAAAAATATGTTACATGAAAACAAAGCTATTCGTTTATTTTTGTAATAAATGTATAATATATTATTTAAATGCAGCACTATATATTGTTTAGAAACAAATAGCTACAAGTTATCCATATTTCCAAGAAAGAAAATGATTATTCATACATAAATAATTTAACTCATTGTTTAATCCATCATTAGATTTTATAACACTTTGAATTAAAGCTTATATACAGTATGGGAGATGAAGAGGTTATCTTAAAATTCTGTTCTCACATTTCCTTTCTCTTATTTCTTACACATATTTATTATGAATTAAGAGTAGAAACAGCTTTAAATATAATTTTAAAAATAAAAAAAAATTCAAAATTATTCTTTCAGTACTTGCCTATTTAGTAATAATGAGAATGTGGCTCTTCACATTTAGCTGCAGAAAAAATCTCATACGTTCTGTTCCAGATTTATCTAATTTTATTCAAAGACCATAGCTTACTTTAATATACGTGGTAGAGGTTTTAGGACCGAGGGATATATTAAAAACAAATAAACAAAAAGATGTTATTTCTCTTTCCTCACCTTAGTAATAGCTAGTGAACATCGAGGAGAATTAAAAAAATACAAAGTCTGTTTTCACTGAAATTAGTGATTACAATACTGGTTTCTGGTATTTAAACATTCCAGTAAACCACGATTTTTTAAAGTAGTCAAACATGTATTTTTCTTGGTGTAATTGTCTTATTTTGTCAACTTAAAACTTGATTTCTTATCGTTTACATATGTAGCTCAAGATCAACGACCCCATTATTTGTAAAAAATGTAATGGGCAGTCTCAATTCTAGACAGGTCTGTGCTTTAAAGAGTTGCAATAAGCATCTATGTTATGTTATGACAAAGTTTAAATTGCAATATAAGTCTTATTCTCACTCAAATATTTTCTAAACATATGGAATATGATCATATAGTTTTTCACGTTATACATTTAACATTACATCAGAAATTTTATCTGTATATGAAGAATTTAAGATGAACAGAAATAAATGCTTTTGTTGCAAAAATGTCTAGAAGTTTTGTCAATGTATATGTTGTAGTCTGTATGTTATGATTTGGTCAGGAAAATGGAAACCTCTCTAAATGTTTCAAATGAAAAATGGTTAAAATAGGAAATTAGGAGCTAAGCAAACTACTGGAAGACTATAGGTGTAAAACACAGGAAAATCACATTGGGTCCAGAAATAAAGGAACAACAAGAAAGAACAAAAACAGTCTACACAAACTGTCCACACCATCGAATTGAGTTATTTTCAGAATTGGGTTATATTGCAAAAGGATTTTCGGATGTCACTGGCAAAATTCCATATTTATGTCCTCCAAAGCATACATATCTGCCTACCGTTACTCCAAATGCAAAAATGGCTTCTGCTTCTCTTTTCCCATCCAAATCTTACATGATTTCTTAGTCTACACAAACTGTCCACACCATCGAATTGAGTTATTTTCAGAATTGGGTTATATTGCAAAAGGATTTTAGGATGTCACTGGCAAAATTCCATATTTATGTCCTCCAAAGCATACATATCTGCCTACCATTACTCCAAATGCAAAAATGGCTTCTGCTTCTCTTTTCCCATCCAAATCTTACATGATTTCTTCTCATTGATAAAAATCTATCCTGACACCATGCTATTGTGGGAAAAAATCTATCCTGGCACCAGCTATTGTGGGAAATGTTGTTTCTAGACTTCGGGCTCTTGTAATAAAGGAGAGGGTATGGATGGTGAAGCTCTTACTGATGACTGGCACACAGTTTTTTTGTTTGTTTGTTTTTGTGGGTTTTTGGTAGTTGGCTTGTAATGGGATCTGAACCCTTGACCTTGGTGTTAGCAACACCGTGCTGTAATTAACTGAGCTAACCAGTGAGCCCCATTTTTCTTAAAAATGTTCAAAAAGATATCTCCAAAATTATCAAATGTAATAAAGAATTATTTGAAGAACAAAGAATCAGAGGAAAGTATTTGGAATTTAGTCCGTCTCCACACTGTTCCCTTTTTCATCCCCCTTTATTTTTCTCAGTTTTCTTACTACACTCCTTCTTAACTGTCCCGCACTTTGCTCATTCCTGTCCTACTTCCACAGTCCTACCAAAGTTTTCCAGGTAAATGCTGTTGGAGGATACTGAGCCAAGTTAGATGGAAAAACCTAAACTAAGTTTGCATCATGGCTTTATGGAGAGTAGGGGTCAAGTTGAAGACCAAGGATGGGTGGCCAGTCCCAAGGTTTCACTAACTGATTTATTTTTCCACAATGAATCCTGTACAGGTCAGGGAGAGCTAGTTCATTGTCACTGGCTTCTTGAGTGGACTTCAAGCAGGAGTGCTGGTCAGAGGATGGAGCTCAGCGCACTCTGGTAAAGCAGGAGGCACAGGTCTACTGTGAACAGAGTATACCAGATCACCAAGAGCAACACACAGAATCACCATCTTGTGTTGGTTCCTCGCCACCGGGGACCAACAACACAGGGCGGGAAGGGACCCCGGACCAGCCGGCGGTAACCTCTTGTGGGGCTGAGCGGGATGATGAGTGTCGCAGGCCCGATCCCCTCTGCGCTTCGGCCCCGGGGACAAAGAAAGAACACCGAGCCAGGAGAGCGGTCAAAGCCGGAACTCTGTTTATTACAGCAAGCAGGGGTTTTTATAAGGTACCAGGGGCGGGGGAGCCCTTATCCAATGGGGAGTTGACACACTGCTACCCAGGAGGAGGGATGAGGACAGGGCAGGCGGGAAAAAAGTGCAGAGTCACCGTACCCCAGAAGTTAGTTCTTTTAAGTTTTGAGTTCTCCGCTTAGGTTTCGGTTTCCCAGAATCAGCCCGAAGCAAGTTTAAAATGGCTGAGGTACTTTCCCAAAATGGCTGGCGGCCCGGGCGTAGCCCAACAATCTTGGTAAGCTTCATGCTCTGGGCTCAATAGTCCGGTCTCTCCTGCACCATATGCCAATGTTTTTTTTTTTTTTTTTCTTTCACCAATTATTAGTTTTACTTGATGTTTCATGCTTTATTTATAATGTGTATTTATTAGAAATGTTTGGACTATTTGGTTTTATTTAATATTTTTTTATGAAGTCTAAACAGATATTTTAACAAAATATACCAGTATTAATACTGGTGTCTTGGTCTACCATGAAATAAATTCAGATATCCATATGATATTGCCATTTTGCTCATGTTGCAATTACTAAATAAAACCAAGGTCCATCTGTAACCCTAAACTGAAAATGCAATAAAGTCAAAAAAGGTTAGGAAAGATGACTAAATATTATGCCATGACTGAAGATTTGAAACAAATTCTGCAAAGCAAATTTCTCCATAATATAAGTCATATACTCTGGAGCAAGACTGATAATATCATATTTGGGATAAAGGAGTTAGTAAAGTGAGAACAGCTGGAGTTAGGAGCTTCTGAGCTTTAATTTGGTCCAAAGGAGGAAGAGTAAGAGAAAATATGTGAGGATTCACACAGATAAGATATGTTTGTAATCTGAGGAAGAGAAAGGGACTTTGCTCTGTAAATTGCTATCTAGGAGCCTATCTCTGCTGGCTGGGAGAAATAAATGCAAAATAACTTACTCTCACGCACAGTAACTCAGAAAATAGTCATAAATTTAAACAAAATAAATGAAATAAAATAAAACTAAGTGAATTAAACATTCTATTTTGAGAGATAGAAAAAGGACTATAATATAAACTTTAAGAAAGCAGAAAAAATTATTTAAGTATAGAAGCTTAAAATAATGAAACAATTGAAAGATGTCAGACATAATAAATGCATCAAAGAAGTGATTCTTTGAAAAACAGAAAATAAAGTAGATAAACATTTAACTAATTTAATTCAAAAATATCTGGGAAGGTGTTGTGGTTGAAGCACAGATTACCGAAATAAGAAATGAAAATGAATGGAAATAAAAAGAATAGTAGGATTAGGTTGGCACAACCCTATGCAAATATAATTGAGACCATGGTTCATAGTTACTATCTTTGTCGTATTCATCATCTAATGGAGAATTTAGTATTTCATCATTGTTATGATGCTCCCTGTTGGTTTTTAGTAAATACACTGTATCCATCAAATTTCTTGGCATAAATCTGTTCATAATACCCTCTTACCATCTTTTTAATTTCCTTAGAATTTGTAGTGATGTCCACTTCTTCATTATTTGAATTGATAATTTAGGTTCTTTCTCTTTCTCTTGTTTATCACTTTTATTAATATTTTTAAAAAGCCAACTTTTGAATTTATTGACTTTATTTTATTTCTGCATTATACTTTATGGATTTCTCTTCATGTTATTGTGTTTCTTCCATTTCATTGTAATCTTCTTGAAATTAAGATGAAAACTTGGATCATTGGTTTTTCAACTTGTCTTTTCCCTTTACTCATCAAAATTGCTTCCTATATGTTTTGGTATGTTGTTTTTCATCATATTTCAGATCGAAATGTTTAGATATCTCTATTGATATTCTTTCTCTGACTTTTGGGTTGTGTGCATTGCTGAATATCCAAGCATAGGGGGATTTTCTAGTTATCTTTATTGTTTCTAGTTTAATTCCACTGTGGTTAGAGAGCATAGTTTGTATGATTTTATTTCTTTAAAAATTATTGAGCCTTCATTTATGGGCCAGCATATGGGCCAGCAAATATTTTATATGTACTTGAAAAGAAAAATAAATACTTTGCTTTTGTTAAGTGTAGCACTCTCTCTATATATTGATTAGGCAAAGTTGGTTAATCATAATGGACAAATCTCTACCCTTAATGAGTTTTTGTCTGCTTATTCCAGCAATTATGGAGGGAAATGGTTTAAAAGAGCCAACTATGATTACTACACATTTATGTATTTAATTTTTTTAGTTATATTGCATTTTGCTTTAATTATTTTGAAGCAGTGTTACAAAATTTCTTCTCATCTCTAGTAATATGTGCTGCTTTTAAGAGCAACACAATGCAATGATCAACACAACTTATCTTGCCCTGACTTTCTTCCCTCATCTTCTAAGCTCTGTGCATATATTACCACAAAGCTAACCTTCTCAACAACCCTATGAGATATTTTTATTATTTCTGTTTTACAGATAAATTAATTGAGGTTCATAGCAACTTGTGAATACACATATGTAACAGATGGCAGAAATGGCATTTGAGTCCAGCCAGACCTAAAAGCTCTTCATGGCTGCAGAATATTGACAAACAAATGAAAAGTCATGTCTTATTTTTTGATAGAAAGGCTCCAAAATTAGAGTTTGGCATTTTTTTTTATTGTTGTTGTCATAATGGTTAGTAAGTAAATGTCTTAGGTTTTTTTGTGCTATATATGATCTTTTTAAAAAAAACCCTTTAAAAATATTTTTGGAACACTTAACTCACAGTCACATAAAAATAGATCATTTGACAAATATGACCCATGGGCCATAGTTTGCAAATCCCTGCTGTACACCATGAAGATGTGAATTCTCCCTGACTTTAATGCACAAATTAAATGTCATCTCAGTAATACTCATAATGTAATTATTTGAATAGGGAAGAACCAGTCAATTACAAAAAACTAAAGTAAGCTTAAAAATTTACACCATAAAAATAATTTTGAGCACTTATTAGATGCTGGGTTCTAAGTATTTTTTAATTTGTCATATTTTATCTTCATCTTTGTATCATAACTTGGTCAATATCCATGGCTAGTAGATGACAGAATATCAATTTAACACTATGAAAACCAATTTCAGAGTTAGAACTTATAACTACTCTTAATTAATATGATAGAAGTGTTTATTAATACTTCATACTGTGTGTAAGAAGTATAGCTACATCTTATTGACTCGGGCACATTGCAAGAAAAATAATAAGACATCTAAGAAACATGCAAATCTGAAATAATTAGTAGTTACAATAATAACATGAACAAAGGTAGTATTCATGATAAAAACTGTAAATGAACCAACAGAGGAACTTTATAATGATAAAAATTTATGTAAGATAGCATCAAAATTACTGAAACAAAAAGCTACCAGAAGCATAAGGAGAGAAAGAGAAGCATTATTATAGTTCAAAACTTTGTTCACTTTTTAGGCTTTGATAGACTAAGTAAGTAGCCCCCACCAAAAGAAAGAACATCAAGGGACTTAATAGACAATGATTATTATTGTCACTATGATGTTGATTATCACTATGTAATATATAGTGAATGCTAAAAAAAAAAATAGAGAATAATCTTTTTAAGTGTTTATGTTTATTTATTTGGCACTTCCCAAACTCAAATTATGCAAATAAAATTCTTTTATCAAAATGTATTTGGAATTTAATTTAGCAAAACAAGCAAAGCCTAACAAGCATTTGGAAAGTAAAACCAAAATTAAAAGACACCAAAAACAAAAAAACCCAACTCTATCCCAAATAAATATAGGGCCAACTAAATTAAAGGCTAACTATGACACAAAATGATAGAAAATGTAGGAAATATATTTTTTAGCAGATCCGTATACTGCCCAGCTGTCCTCTCCCCAATACATACATATATTTGTGTTTTTTTTTTTTTTAAAGAAATACATGTTATGTTAGTCTGTTCAAGCTACTATAACAAAAATACTATAATCTGGGTGTCTTAAAAAACAGTTATTTCTCACAGTTCTGGAGGCTGAGAAGTCCAAGATCACTGGCAGATCAGATGTTTGGTGAGGGCACACTTCCTGTTTTGTAGATGGCTATCTTCTTAACTGGATCCTCACATGACTGAAAGAAGGAGAGAGAGCTTCTGAGGTCTCTTTTATAAGGGCAGTGATCCCATGTATGAGGTCTTCACCCTCATGACTTCCCAAAGGCCCCACTTCTTAAAGCCATCACATTGGGGGTTAAGATTTCAACATTTGAACATTGGAGGAACACAAACATTCAGTCCGTATTTTTGAGTCTATACAAGAAATCTTCAAAAAGCCTGTGGAAACATTCATATTATCTTTCAATTCTATTTTTCCACAAATTTATTGAAGTACCCTTGTATGTAATAATATTATATATTTTACATTAGATTGTGTATTATGTATGAATATACAATCCATGTTCTAGGAAATATGTTTTTTAAAATTAATATCTAGACTCTGTGGGATATGGTCTAAGTAGAAATGTTCAGAAGAAAATTTGTAGTGTTAATCTATAAAATTAAAAATCAAGTATGAATAAAAATAGACAAGGATTCTATTCAAACCACTAGAAAAAATAACTACAAAAAATAAGATAAAAGCAGAAATTATATATTTATATAATTGTGCTGATACATAAGACATGGACAGCTTTTTGTTGCAGAGAACAGACATACTACCATCTATCACAATTAGAAAACAAAGGGAGAAATACCACATGTTCTCACTTATTTGTGGGAGCTAAAAATAAATAAGTAAATAAATAAATATACAAATAAGTGGTAAGTGGGGAAGAAGACACAACAATCACAACAATTCCTTGAACTTGTTAAGACAAGTAAGCAGATATGATGTAGTTGGGGGGAGGGGAGAGGGTTAAGGGAGAGAGGAAGGGAAAAAGAGGAACAAGTAAAGGGACACGAAAATCAACTGCAATATATACTGAGAAGTTAAAATTTTAAAAAAAGAAAACAAAGGGAGAAACCACACAAGCACAATTAAAAAAAATTTAATTAAAAAATATAATTACCTAAAAAAGAAAATTGATAAAAATATTAGTAAATATATTTGAAATTTTAGAAGTAACTCATTATAGAAAACCATGAGTAACCAAATTTGACTTCAGAAAGAGAAATCCTGAATAGAAAAATTGTTATGGAAGAAAAATACATTAAAATGTTACATCCTTACAAGGCAACAGGCTCAAATATTTCACAGGTTAGTCCTGCCAAAATTCCTACAACAGATAATCTGGTGAGATTTAAATGACTTTATGAGTAAGCCAAATTAATACAATTATTTGTGCTGATTTTAAGGGTCATCGAGATAAAGCAAAAAATTAAAATGTATGACAGTGTTTATTGCATGCTCCTACTTGAGTTAACAAAAAGAAATATTTATATCTCCTTGTAAGCACAGAAAATTTATGGATTTTTACAAAAATTAATCTGTTTCCAGTAGTTGCCTTTGGGGAAATGAGGTTCATAAGGAGATTTGCTTTTTTATTTTATACCCTCTTATTTTCATGCAATGTGCATTTTTTATCATGACATGTTTAACTTTTTCAATAAACACAACATTTTTTAAAAAAAATTAGGAATCTAAAGAATACAATAAAAAGTCAGCTGTCTTGGAAATGCAATTCAAAATGGAAGGACTATGCAGATAAATCCTATGATCAAAAGACATGAAATAGCCAAGTAGACAAATGAACAATTCAGTTAATCATTCAGATGATGTTTTTGCCTTATGATGTTAGTCTGAACATTTGGAAACTCTTGACATTTGTATATTGTGGCATCGTGCAGTTTTAAATCACTCAGTACTTTTTTAAACATTAAAAATGTATCATGAAATATTTAATACCCTCAAGTGTGTGAAGAATGATACCACAAATACTAACTTTCATAAACCCAGCATAGAGTTTAAGTGGAACATTACCAGTGTAACTGAAATCTACCCAAATATATACTGTGCTTCCTCATTAGATGTGGCCTTCATCCTGAATCTTTTTCCTTTCTTTTCCTTGTGTTTGTAGTCTATATATATTCTTCTAAATAAATTGTTTATTTTTGCTACTTTTTAAAATTTACCAGAAAGTATTTGTTTTCATGTAACTTCAGTTTTATTAACATTCAGTATTATTATGCTTATTAAAGTCATTCATAAAATGCAAATAGTACTGGTTTGTTTTTGTTACCCTATAAATGTTTATTTTCACTACCCTATATTTTGTATTATACTCCCCTCCAAAATTGAATTATTTTTCCTTTGATAATGGATATTCATGTGTTTTTTAAAAAGAATTCTTGTTATTTAAAACAGTTCTGTTGTGAACATAGTTTATATATGTCTCATAAACAAGAATTTCTTTAGCCAAAAACATTTTCAGTTGAATTACTGGAATATTGAACTGTTACAGAGT
>NW_007726972.1:265244-282468 GCF_000696425.1 Galeopterus variegatus
GAGCCAGGAGAGCGGTCAAAGCCAGAACTCTGTTTATTACAGCAAGCAGGGGTTTTTATCGAGGTTTTTGAGCTACTTCCTGCTGGATCCAATGGGGAGTTGACACACTGCTACCCAGGAGGAGGGATGAGGACAGGGCAGGCGGGAAAAAAGTGCAGAGTCACCGTACCCCAGAAGTTAGTTCTTTTAAGTTTTGAGTTCTCCGCTTAGGTTTCGGTTTCCCAGAATCAGCCCGAAGCAAGTTTAAAATGGCTGAGGTACTTTCCCAAAATGGCTGGCGGCCCGGGCGTAGCCCAACAATCTTGGTAAGCTTCATGCTCTGGGCTCAATAGTCCGGTCTCTCCTGCACCATATGCCAATGTTTTTTTTTTTTTTTTTCTTTCACCAATTATTAGTTTTACTTGATGTTTCATGCTTTATTTATAATGTGTATTTATTAGAAATGTTTGGACTATTTGGTTTTATTTAATATTTTTTTATGAAGTCTAAACAGATATTTTAACAAAATATACCAGTATTAATACTGGTGTCTTGGTCTACCATGAAATAAATTCAGATATCCATATGATATTGCCATTTTGCTCATGTTGCAATTACTAAATAAAACCAAGGTCCATCTGTAACCCTAAACTGAAAATGCAATAAAGTCAAAAAAGGTTAGGAAAGATGACTAAATATTATGCCATGACTGAAGATTTGAAACAAATTCTGCAAAGCAAATTTCTCCATAATATAAGTCATATACTCTGGAGCAAGACTGATAATATCATATTTGGGATAAAGGAGTTAGTAAAGTGAGAACAGCTGGAGTTAGGAGCTTCTGAGCTTTAATTTGGTCCAAAGGAGGAAGAGTAAGAGAAAATATGTGAGGATTCACACAGATAAGATATGTTTGTAATCTGAGGAAGAGAAAGGGACTTTGCTCTGTAAATTGCTATCTAGGAGCCTATCTCTGCTGGCTGGGAGAAATAAATGCAAAATAACTTACTCTCACGCACAGTAACTCAGAAAATAGTCATAAATTTAAACAAAATAAATGAAATAAAATAAAACTAAGTGAATTAAACATTCTATTTTGAGAGATAGAAAAAGGACTATAATATAAACTTTAAGAAAGCAGAAAAAATTATTTAAGTATAGAAGCTTAAAATAATGAAACAATTGAAAGATGTCAGACATAATAAATGCATCAAAGAAGTGATTCTTTGAAAAACAGAAAATAAAGTAGATAAACATTTAACTAATTTAATTCAAAAATATCTGGGAAGGTGTTGTGGTTGAAGCACAGATTACCGAAATAAGAAATGAAAATGAATGGAAATAAAAAGAATAGTAGGATTAGGTTTGCACAACCCTATGCAAATATAATTGAGACCATGGTTCATAGTTACTATCTTTGTCGTATTCATCATCTAATGGAGAATTTAGTATTTCATCATTGTTATGATGCTCCCTGTTGGTTTTTAGTAATGCACAACCCTATGCAAATATAATTGAGACCATGGTTCATAGTTACTATCTTTGTCGTATTCGTCATCTAATGGAGAATTTAGTATTTCATCATTGTTATGATGCTCCCTGTTGGTTTTTAGTAAATACACTGTATCCATCAAATTTCTTGGCATAAATCTGTTCATAATACCCTCTTACCATCTTTTTAATTTCCTTAGAATTTGTAGTGATGTCCACTTCTTCATTATTTGAATTGATAATTTAGGTTCTTTCTCTTTCTCTTGTTTATCACTTTTATTAATATTTTTAAAAAGCCAACTTTTGAATTTATTGACTTTATTTTATTTCTGCATTATACTTTATGGATTTCTCTTCATGTTATTGTGTTTCTTCCATTTCATTGTAATCTTCTTGAAATTAAGATGAAAACTTGGATCATTGGTTTTTCAACTTGTCTTTTCCCTTTACTCATCAAAATTGCTTCCTATATGTTTTGGTATGTTGTTTTTCATCATATTTCAGATCGAAATGTTTAGATATCTCTATTGATATTCTTTCTCTGACTTTTGGGTTGTGTGCATTGCTGAATATCCAAGCATAGGGGGATTTTCTAGTTATCTTTATTGTTTCTAGTTTAATTCCACTGTGGTTAGAGAGCATAGTTTGTATGATTTTATTTCTTTAAAAATTATTGAGCCTTCATTTATGGGCCAGCATATGGGCCAGCAAATATTTTATATGTACTTGAAAAGAAAAATAAATACTTTGCTTTTGTTAAGTGTAGCACTCTCTCTATATATTGATTAGGCAAAGTTGGTTAATCATAATGGACAAATCTCTACCCTTAATGAGTTTTTGTCTGCTTATTCCAGCAATTATGGAGGGAAATGGTTTAAAAGAGCCAACTATGATTACTACACATTTATGTATTTAATTTTTTTAGTTATATTGCATTTTGCTTTAATTATTTTGAAGCAGTGTTACAAAATTTCTTCTCATCTCTAGTAATATGTGCTGCTTTTAAGAGCAACACAATGCAATGATCAACACAACTTATCTTGCCCTGACTTTCTTCCCTCATCTTCTAAGCTCTGTGCATATATTACCACAAAGCTAACCTTCTCAACAACCCTATGAGATATTTTTATTATTTCTGTTTTACAGATAAATTAATTGAGGTTCATAGCAACTTGTGAATACACATATGTAACAGATGGCAGAAATGGCATTTGAGTCCAGCCAGACCTAAAAGCTCTTCATGGCTGCAGAATATTGACAAACAAATGAAAAGTCATGTCTTATTTTTTGATAGAAAGGCTCCAAAATTAGAGTTTGGCATTTTTTTTTATTGTTGTTGTCATAATGGTTAGTAAGTAAATGTCTTAGGTTTTTTTGTGCTATATATGATCTTTTTAAAAAAAACCCTTTAAAAATATTTTTGGAACACTTAACTCACAGTCACATAAAAATAGATCATTTGACAAATATGACCCATGGGCCATAGTTTGCAAATCCCTGCTGTACACCATGAAGATGTGAATTCTCCCTGACTTTAATGCACAAATTAAATGTCATCTCAGTAATACTCATAATGTAATTATTTGAATAGGGAAGAACCAGTCAATTACAAAAAACTAAAGTAAGCTTAAAAATTTACACCATAAAAATAATTTTGAGCACTTATTAGATGCTGGGTTCTAAGTATTTTTTAATTTGTCATATTTTATCTTCATCTTTGTATCATAACTTGGTCAATATCCATGGCTAGTAGATGACAGAATATCAATTTAACACTATGAAAACCAATTTCAGAGTTAGAACTTATAACTACTCTTAATTAATATGATAGAAGTGTTTATTAATACTTCATACTGTGTGTAAGAAGTATAGCTACATCTTATTGACTCGGGCACATTGCAAGAAAAATAATAAGACATCTAAGAAACATGCAAATCTGAAATAATTAGTAGTTACAATAATAACATGAACAAAGGTAGTATTCATGATAAAAACTGTAAATGAACCAACAGAGGAACTTTATAATGATAAAAATTTATGTAAGATAGCATCAAAATTACTGAAACAAAAAGCTACCAGAAGCATAAGGAGAGAAAGAGAAGCATTATTATAGTTCAAAACTTTGTTCACTTTTTAGGCTTTGATAGACTAAGTAAGTAGCCCCCACCAAAAGAAAGAACATCAAGGGACTTAATAGACAATGATTATTATTGTCACTATGATGTTGATTATCACTATGTAATATATAGTGAATGCTAAAAAAAAAAATAGAGAATAATCTTTTTAAGTGTTTATGTTTATTTATTTGGCACTTCCCAAACTCAAATTATGCAAATAAAATTCTTTTATCAAAATGTATTTGGAATTTAATTTAGCAAAACAAGCGAAGCCTAACAAGCATTTGGAAAGTAAAACCAAAATTAAAAGACACCAAAAACAAAAAAAACCCAACTCTATCCCAAATAAATATAGGGCCAACTAAATTAAAGGCTAACTATGACACAAAATGATAGAAAATGTAGGAAATATATTTTTTAGCAGATCCGTATACTGCCCAGCTGTCCTCTCCCCAATACATACATATATTTGTGTTTTTTTTTTTTTTAAAGAAATACATGTTATGTTAGTCTGTTCAAGCTACTATAACAAAAATACTATAATCTGGGTGTCTTAAAAAACAGTTATTTCTCACAGTTCTGGAGGCTGAGAAGTCCAAGATCACTGGCAGATCAGATGTCTGGTGAGGGCACACTTCCTGTTTTGTAGATGGCTATCTTCTTAACTGGATCCTCACATGACTGAAAGAAGGAGAGAGAGCTTCTGAGGTCTCTTTTATAAGGGCAGTGATCCCATGTATGAGGTCTTCACCCTCATGACTTCCCAAAGGCCCCACTTCTTAAAGCCATCACATTGGGGGTTAAGATTTCAACATTTGAACATTGGAGGAACACAAACATTCAGTCCGTATTTTTGAGTCTATACAAGAAATCTTCAAAAAGCCTGTGGAAACATTCATATTATCTTTCAATTCTATTTTTCCACAAATTTATTAAAGTACCCTTGTATGTAATAATATTATATATTTTACATTAGATTGTGTATTATGTATGAATAAAAGCCTAACAAGCATTTGGAAAGTAAAACCAAAATTAAAAGACACCAAAAACAAAAAAACCCAACTCTATCCCAAATAAATATAGGGCCAACTAAATTAAAGGCTAACTATGACGAAGCCTAACAAGCATTTGGAAAGTAAAACCAAAATTAAAAGACACCAAAAACAAAAAAAACCCAACTCTATCCCAAATAAATATAGGGCCAACTAAATTAAAGGCTAACTATGACACAAAATGATAGAAAATGTAGGAAATATATTTTTTAGCAGATCCGTATACTGCCCAGCTGTCCTCTCCCCAATACATACATATATTTGTGTTTTTTTTTTTTTTAAAGAAATACATGTTATGTTAGTCTGTTCAAGCTACTATAACAAAAATACTATAATCTGGGTGTCTTAAAAAACAGTTATTTCTCACAGTTCTGGAGGCTGAGAAGTCCAAGATCACTGGCAGATCAGATGTCTGGTGAGGGCACACTTCCTGTTTTGTAGATGGCTATCTTCTTAACTGGATCCTCACATGACTGAAAGAAGGAGAGAGAGCTTCTGAGGTCTCTTTTATAAGGGCAGTGATCCCATGTATGAGGTCTTCACCCTCATGACTTCCCAAAGGCCCCACTTCTTAAAGCCATCACATTGGGGGTTAAGATTTCAACATTTGAACATTGGAGGAACACAAACATTCAGTCCGTATTTTTGAGTCTATACAAGAAATCTTCAAAAAGCCTGTGGAAACATTCATATTATCTTTCAATTCTATTTTTCCACAAATTTATTGAAGTACCCTTGTATGTAATAATATTATATATTTTACATTAGATTGTGTATTATGTATGAATATACAATCCATGTTCTAGGAAATATGTTTTTTAAAATTAATATCTAGACTCTGTGGGATATGGTCTAAGTAGAAATGTTCAGAAGAAAATTTGTAGTGTTAATCTATAAAATTAAAAATCAAGTATGAATAAAAATAGACAAGGATTCTATTCAAACCACTAGAAAAAATAACTACAAAAAATAAGATAAAAGCAGAAATTATATATTTATATAATTGTGCTGATACATAAGACATGGACAGCTTTTTGTTGCAGGGAACAGACATACTACCATCTATCACAATTAGAAAACAAAGGGAGAAATACCACATGTTCTCACTTATTTGTGGGAGCTAAAAATAAATAAGTAAATAAATAAATATACAAATAAGTGGTAAGTGGGGAAGAAGACACAACAATCACAACAATTCCTTGAACTTGTTAAGACAAGTAAGCAGATATGATGTAGTTGGGGGGAGGGGAGAGGGTTAAGGGAGAGAGGAAGGGAAAAAGAGGAACAAGTAAAGGGACACGAAAATCAACTGCAATATATACTGAGAAGTTAAAATTTTAAAAAAAGAAAACAAAGGGAGAAACCACACAAGCACAATTAAAAAAAATTTAATTAAAAAATATAATTACCTAAAAAAGAAAATTGATAAAAATATTAGTAAATATATTTGAAATTTTAGAAGTAACTCATTATAGAAAACCATGAGTAACCAAATTTGACTTCAGAAAGAGAAATCCTGAATAGAAAAATTGTTATGGAAGAAAAATACATTAAAATGTTACATCCTTACAAGGCAACAGGCTCAAATATTTCACAGGTTAGTCCTGCCAAAATTCCTACAACAGATAATCTGGTGAGATTTAAATGACTTTATGAGTAAGCCAAATTAATACAATTATTTGTGCTGATTTTAAGGGTCATCGAGATAAAGCAAAAAATTAAAATGTATGACAGTGTTTATTGCATGCTCCTACTTGAGTTAACAAAAAGAAATATTTATATCTCCTTGTAAGCACAGAAAATTTATGGATTTTTACAAAAATTAATCTGTTTCCAGTAGTTGCCTTTGGGGAAATGAGGTTCATAAGGAGATTTGCTTTTTTATTTTATACCCTCTTATTTTCATGCAATGTGCATTTTTTATCATGACATGTTTAACTTTTTCAATAAACACAACATTTTTTAAAAAAAATTAGGAATCTAAAGAATACAATAAAAAGTCAGCTGTCTTGGAAATGCAATTCAAAATGGAAGGACTATGCAGATAAATCCTATGATCAAAAGACATGAAATAGCCAAGTAGACAAATGAACAATTCAGTTAATCATTCAGATGATGTTTTTGCCTTATGATGTTAGTCTGAACATTTGGAAACTCTTGACATTTGTATATTGTGGCATCGTGCAGTTTTAAATCACTCAGTACTTTTTTAAACATTAAAAATGTATCATGAAATATTTAATACCCTCAAGTGTGTGAAGAATGATACCACAAATACTAACTTTCATAAACCCAGCATAGAGTTTAAGTGGAACATTACCAGTGTAACTGAAATCTACCCAAATATATACTGTGCTTCCTCATTAGATGTGGCCTTCATCCTGAATCTTTTTCCTTTCTTTTCCTTGTGTTTGTAGTCTATATATATTCTTCTAAATAAATTGTTTATTTTTGCTACTTTTTAAAATTTACCAGAAAGTATTTGTTTTCATGTAACTTCAGTTTTATTAACATTCAGTATTATTATGCTTATTAAAGTCATTCATAAAATGCAAATAGTACTGGTTTGTTTTTGTTACCCTATAAATGTTTATTTTCACTACCCTATATTTTGTATTATACTCCCCTCCAAAATTGAATTATTTTTCCTTTGATAATGGATATTCATGTGTTTTTTAAAAAGAATTCTTGTTATTTAAAACAGTTCTGTTGTGAACATAGTTTATATATGTCTCATTTAAACGTACAAGAATTTCTTTAGCCAAAAACATTTTCAGTTGAATTACTGGAATATTGAACTGTTACAGAAACAAGAATTTCTTTAGCCAAAAACATTTTCAGTTGAATTACTGGAATATTGAACTGTTACAGAGTATTTCATTAAATATAGGGTGTCATCTGTTGTCTGACAGCAGGTAGTAGATAATGCCAGAGTGCAATATAGAGAAGTAGTGTTAATCTACAAATGCACAAGAAGTTTATAAGAATGTCTGTTTTTCTACATTCTCACCAATATTTCATATTATCAGACTTTATAATTTTTGCTAGTCTTATGAATATAAAGTGGTGTACTAGTTGTTACTTGTGAATATAAAATGGCGTACTGGTTGTTACTTGTGAATATAAAATGGTGTACTGGTTGTAAATATTAATATCTTTACAATATTTCTATCTGTAGAAATTTTAATATCTTAAAATTAATTTTACATCTGACAATTTATACAAATTATGCATATTTTTTATTTCTGTTGTATTTTTCATTATTAATCTTGCCAGGTAGTCTATTATTCTTTTCAAAATGAAATTATTTTAGAAGTGTTTTAGAATTTTTTTCAATTTTATGAGTTTTAAAATTATAGAGTAATATCATTTTGTTACTAAATTCAAATAGTTGCATGTGGGTAGAAAACAGATTCTGTGCAGAAGCAGTTCTCTGAACTTCGTTGAATCTTGTTTTATAGCCTATGCTAAAGTGATTAACTCTATACTTCAAGTTTGTTTGAATCAAATAGGTGCTCTTGAAATATTGGGTGGAGTGTAGTAGTCACCCCTTAATCAATGGACGGGACACCCAGTGGATGCCTAAAACCTTGAATAGTACCAAATCCTATATATACTATGTTTTTTCCTATACACACATACCTATGATAAAGTTTAATTTATAAATTAGCCACAGTAAGAGATTAACAACAACATAATAAAATAGAGCAATTATAACTATATACTCTGGTTAAGGTTATGTGAATGCTGTCTGTTTCTCTCAAAATATCTTATTGGATTATATTCAACCTTCTTGGTGTGATGACATGAGATGGTACAATGCCTACATGATGAGATGAAGTGAGGTGAGTAACGTAGGCATTGTGACACACTGTCAGGCTACTGTTGACCTTCTGATATGTCAGAAGGAGGATCACCTGCTTCAGGTGATCCTCAATCATTGAGCCATGATGATGTTGATGTTCACATGTCAGGAGCAGATAATATTGATGACTAATGGGCAGGTAGAACGTATATAGTGTGAATAGGCTGGATAAAGGGATGATTCCCGTCCTAGGCAGGATGGAGCAGGAGAGTGCGAGATTTTATTGAGACCCAGAATGGAGCAAAATTTAAAATTTATGAATTGTTTATTTCTGGAATTTTCCATTTAATATTTTTGGACTGTAGTAACTGAAACCTCAGGAAGGAAAACTTCAGACAATGTGGGGACTACTGTATTCTATACTTGCCTATTAGATCAAGCATGTTAATTGTGTTATTCAAATGTGCTATATGTAATCCGTATATTACGGCAAAGAGAATCTTCACAACAACCCCATGAAATAGCTATTTTCTTAAGAACTGTGGAGATAACAATTTTCATATGACAACTGAAGTTTTTCCTTCAAGGTTATTTTGCCCAATATACAAAGTATTTTTGTAAATACTAAGATTGGCTTTTAACATATTTTTTATTATACGAGGGATAGTTATTTAGCCTTTCAAAATTTCTTTGTTGTTTTTATTTCTTTTGGAAAAAGTCTAAAATTGCATTAAATTTTCAGAATTTGTAAAATGAATAAATTGATACTTTTTGGTGAAAAATATACTTTATGGTTGTTTAGGTAGTTTATTTTTTTCTTTCATTCATTAACAGTTTGAAATAACATCCATATTTCATTTTAGGAGATTTACTATGGTTTTGAGTTACATTTGTACTGCTAAGGTTTTATCATGATCTATTTTAATCCTAGATCAAATGGCTCTTCATAAGAATTAGCCACTCAATCTCTTAATGAGGCAGGTAGTCAATTTAAGCTTGAAGGGATTCAAATTTCTTTTGCTTTGAGATATCTACAATTTTATGTCTCTCCTATACAAAGCCCCAAAACATTTTTAAAAGGGAAAATATAGATCAACAGAAGATTAAATGTAAAATTCAATAGTTTAACTACCTTAAAATTTTGAAGGTTTACATATGTCAACAAAATACAATACATATAGTTATAGGAACAAGAAAGCAGGCTAGAGCATTGGTACTAATTATATGTTTTATAAGTAGTTGTAAAGCTACACGACTATGCCAGTTGTTGGGCTCTTTTACCGGCCTGTAATCCTGCTGACTGGGCCAATTGTCAAACTAGGGCTGGGTCTACCGGAGCTCACAGACCCCTGGAGCCCATTCCAGACTGGGTCACAGACCCTTCAAATGCCAGGCTGGGTCCCCAGACTCCTCACACACCATGCTGGATCACCAGACCCTTCTCATGCAGGTCTATGAGCTAGGAAACTGGCAAACAGGTCCTTGGAAGCTGGAGGTTGGAAAGGCACGGTTGCGTGGTGCAGTGGCTGCCTGAGGCAGCAGTCAGCCAACCTGCTTCACAAACTCTCTCTGAAGAACACAAGAGTAACAACAAAACTAAAAAGATACATTGGTGCACATGCACACTAACTACACACACACACACACACACACACACAATTTGCTTACAAAAGATCTGCTGAACCACACCCAACTGGACCTGAGGTGAGAGTCCTGACCAAACCATTCTATTTTCCCAACAGTAGCCTTCAAAATAAGCGGGCTAAATAGTGATAAATCCCTTCTTCAGTTTGATATGTTCTTAACTTTGAAAAATTATATTAGGCAAGAAAGATTGTTAAACCTAAAATTTCAGAAAATTACCTTATTTGAAAAGAGCATCTGAAAACAAAAATTTAATTTTCCGGATTGCCTATTTAGTGGTTTAAATGTGTGTTGTGATATAAATAATTTCAACAAAATATTTTCACTTTTTGAACACTCTTGGCCAATCTCTCTTAATTTTACCCACTGATAATAACCAATCTATGGAATAAATGTTATATATAATATATTATAAATATACTATTTTTATAAAGAGTGGTGATTACCTTCCATAGACTTCTAATTATTCTCCATGCCTCAGCTATTTTTCTACTAGATACAATTTTAATTTAAAATCCCTATATATATATCTTGTATACTCTTTTAGTCCTCATTACCTACACAATTAAATCCAAACACACTGTCCTGGGATTAAAGACTTCCTATAAATAGCATACCCATGCCTCCTAGTGTGCATGAGACAGTCTATGGTTATATCTGTTGACCAGGCATAATTATTAATAGTGCCTCTTTCACTCTCAAAAATGTCCTGTTTCCGATTATACAGTTGTCCCGTCCAAAATGAAATTCCAAACAACTTTTTCAATTGAATCTCACACTGGAATGTGTTTTATGCATCTCATTCTCAATCCAAAGTAAATCACTTTATACTCCCTGTGTGATTTTCCATCTCTTTTCTCTTCCTTTGCCTCTGTTTATATAGTTCTCTTGTCCTCTGAAATGATTTTCATTTTGTATAGATTCATTTAATGGTACAATTATCTGTCTTGACTGTGGTTACTAGTAGACACCTAATCTCCACCACTTGATTTGATGTTCCTTGAAAGCAGAATTTGTGCCTTATAGTTTTACCATCCATATGCCAAACATCTAGGAAGTACTCAACAAATGGTTGATTAAATAAATGAAAAATTTAAAACCATACATTATGGTATATTAAAAATGTTTTATATCCAAAATTATCACATTAATCAATGTAAAGAAATTATGAAAGAGAAAATAAAATTTATTGTTATTGAAGATTGTATTAAGTATATATCTGTCTTAAATTGATGGGGGTTTGACTTTATATTCATATGGTATATTAAGACAATGTGGGATTTCAAAACTCCTATCTTTGAATTTTAAGGCTTATGAAAAATACCTCAACACTATTATTTTATAACAGTTTTAATGCTCTCTGGCTACTGGTCTTTATAAATACATTATGATAAAGAACCTCTAAATTACACCCCTGAGTGATTACTTAATAGCTTTCTAGAAATAATTTACAACAAAATTTGAAGTTCTGTATCAGTCTTAGGAATTGATTGATGGTCTTTTAGTTTATTTATATTTATTTCCAAAGCTGCTTTTCAAAGAAAATATTGTACATAGAGCAAAAGCAAATCAAAAAAATCAAAACCCCTTCTCTAGGATAAGGCTAGCAAATTTCTGTTTGAAAAAAATTGCTTTTTTTTCATTCTAATATTGACTTATAAGAGGTTAGTGTCACTATAGGTCATGTATTTGGAAATAAAATGGAAAAGATACAATGATCAATAATATTTCCTGGAAGCCAATGATAATTTCAAAAAGTAGGAATTATATCCTAGAAAAAAAAATAAAAGGATTGTGATGGATTATTTAAAGAAATATTTCTAAGATTATAAAAATAAAACATTTAAAATAATTTATAAATGTATCTAATTATATATAAATATATGCTTAAAGGTTAAAGCAGAAGTTATTGTTCCTTAGGTAAATGGAATGTAATGAATTTCATTGTTTTTAACATGTAAAAGGTACAAGACGAATCACTATTAACGTTACACTGTGGTCTCATATTTACCCCTCATAGGAAGTGTATTAGCAATACTGTGATGTTTCAGCACATCAGTTTATTATCTACAGATAGAGATACATCTCTATCGATGCAAACTTTGGGTGCTGAGATTGTGGTCAACTCCATAATAGCTAGGAGAGAAACAGGCTATTATTTAATTTAGGACTACATTTTGGCTGATATTTCAATATTTTATTGAAAATTGAATAAATTATTGAAATGACAAGCAATTTCTGCCATTGAAGAATGATAAATATCTACTGACTATTTTAAATATGTGGGGAAAGAGTAAATAGCTAAAACATATTCTGAAATATTGGATTTCATCTATTCCAAGAGTTCACTGAAAAGCACTATCTTTAATAAATCCAGTGATGAAGAAGGGCCTCACCAATAAGATTCTTCTTCAGTGTTTTCCTGGATTTGATATTCAAAGCCCTCTACAGCCCAACTTCCATCTAGCTCTATAACTCAGTACACTTCAAGTACACTTTGGAAAAGAAACAAGACTAAGCAAAACAAAACAAAAATGTGCTTGTTCAGTCTCCCTTGTTTGAAAAACATGCAGTGAATTATAATATTAAAGATTGACACATCCTATAGTAAAAAAACACCTTTCAAATTAATGTATTGCTTTTTGGTAACATATTCAGATAGTTTTGGAGAAAATATTGAACTTTATTTTCCACCATTTCATTTAGTACACTCTTTGCCCCAGTCAAATTGGCTGGCTGGCTGTTTGAACTCTCTTGCCTTTGTAGTTTCCCTTAAAGTTTTCTTCATTTTCTGCCCTTGATCGAAGTCCTACACTTCCTTTGGGGTCCAGTATATCTCACATCTCCCTGCTGACAGCCACAAACAGAACGACAATTACAGAGGCTATAATTTAGTTTTAGTTGGGTTGTGCTGCTTTGCATTTGTTACTGGGCTTTCCATTTTCCATTCATTCACTCATTCATTTGTTCAATATTTCTGCAGATAGATAACTAAGAAGTTTATTTTATCTTTTAATCCTCCAAGAGCAGGGACCCTATCTAATACTGTCAAATACTCTCTACAGTTTGCAATATCCTGTGAGACAGTCACAACTCAGTACTGTTGTTAATAGGATGTTTTAAATAAAAATCTTTTTAAAAGTTACCAATTCATGTCCCAAACACAAAAGTAGATATTTTGGTTTTAAAAACTATGAGATTTTAAATATTACTAACAATAGAAAATTCTTCCTGATCTAACTGAAAAAAGCCCCTTTTCTTCACTTGGAAAACTACTGTCTTAGAGAATTCCAGCCAAACCAAGCCTTGTAAGCTCCATTTTCAAAGCCAGGTGTCTTCAAGACTTGTTTTTTTAAAAATTGCTCGAGGTAGTCTCTACCTTACACTTGGGTTAGTGGCGGTGTATCAGTTCATCGACTCTTAAAGTCAACAAGTAAGAAATCAGATCTTTTGGGCTCGCCGGTTGACTCAGAGTATGGTGTTAGAACGCTAAAGCCAAGGGTTCAGATCCCTTACCAGCCAGCCACCAAAACAAAAAATAAATAGATCAGATCTTTTGAGTTCTAATTTGTTGTTCTTCTACATCCAAAGCCTTTCTTACACTGTAGAGTCCAAGAAAAATTATAAAGTCAGAGAAAAATTAATAATTTGCATTTAACAAAGCAAGTTCCCAAAAATCAAATGGTTTGATAGTAAAAAATCTCTCGGTACTTGCTTAATGAGTAAGTAGCTACTAAAAAGATGCATTGTGATAAGATGCGTAATAAGATTCAGAGTGAATCTCTGTTTTAGAAAATAGATGCAATCTGTTCAAATGATTCAGCTCTTCCAAAGCTACATGACATCAGAAACAGTAGATAAAAGGAAGTACAAATTCTTGGTACTTGGCTTGACTGTGATTTGTCAACATAATTGGACCTTTTGGCCTCTCTAAGACTGGCTTTTCTGTACCGTAAATGCTTCAGCAGACAGGGACACAGGAAGAATATTAACATGACTTTAGTTGTAACTAAACTGTGGTCAAGTGATGCTATAGAAACACAATTAGTTTACAAGAAACCTTTAACAGCAACACTGAATGATATACATCAAAAGATTTTTACAAGTTTAAAATTCCATTGCCAGCAGCAAAAAAAAGTTTCAATTTATTTTACATTTCCTATGCGGTAAGTTGATCTAAAGGATTCTAAAACCTTCACAAATAACATTTGCATATTAATTCTTCTTATACCATGCAATTTCAATTCTGCATGTCAATACTGGATTAGAGAAATAAAAGCTCAGTCCAAAGGCTTTTGGAGAAAGTATTAAATTTAACTGATTGTTAAAAAATAAATTAAATTTTTAAATAATTAAAATTAATTATGAGCTTGTGGTTAAAAGGTTATTTATCACTTTAGATATGTATGTACCCTGTTTATATGGTCTCTGTAAATACTCTTAATATTCTTTTTGATCAGTGAGTTTCCTTTATGCTTGAATGGTTTCACGTGTTCACACAGGCCATTGATCTTTCCCACTCTAAGCCATAGTGCTTTCTTTTACTCTTATTTTTCTAACTCTTCTGAAGCACTTTCCCCCTTTTCATCTTCTTCACATTGACCCCACTTTTTTCTTTTTTTTATACCAAACCAAACCATTCAATTATTTGAAATCCAGATCAATTTCTATTTTGAGTCTTCACTGATGATTCATATTTAATTTAATTCCAGAGTATTTGTTGTGCATATTATGTAATTTATTCTCTGATTATATCCAAACTAGCACTTGATTTTATACAATCTTGCACTGCACAGTAATTCCCTCTTGTACATGGATATATTCTCTTTCAAATAAGATTATAAGTAATTAGAAGATTGGGATTAAAAAAACAGAATACCACACATAGGTTGCAAGAGTATGCTTTTTATATTTACAAATGTACTTTTAACATTTCAGGGAATATATTTTACTTTAGGGATGGTTCTGTAAGTTTCATTTCTGGGCTTTAGGTAAGTTTCTGAAACATACTAAAAAACATACTTTTGGAGAAAATTTACTTGATTCGTGTGTGATTCTCTGACTGAGTTCCATGGACATCAATAGCACCACCGCTTTAATTTTTTGGAAATGAAGATATGTTACTCCCAAAGATGACAGGCTTATCTATTTTTCTATGGGCTGGCCTAAGCATTTTAAGATGCCTGCCAGCTACATCCTGTACTTTCTGAAGTTTAGAGAACTATTGAACAGAGAATTCAATGAATTGAATTTCTTAAAGTCTCCTTAGGATATTAAAGCAAATTGAAGATGAAGTAAGCAACCATTTTGTTATTTTTTGGTTAGTAGGGAATAATATGATGCTAATAATTAACATTTGTAAAGTGCTTTAAAGTTTTCCAAACATGTATATAAATGCATACATAGACATATAAGTATATTTTAATTTTTTAATCCTAAAAAACCATATAGTTTTATAAATTTTTGTATTGTATTCATGATGTAGAATCTAGATGCTAAAGAAGAAATAATTCCTAGGTCTTTAGGGATGGGCATTCAAATGTATGACAATTTACACCTAATTATTTAAGGGCAAGTAAAACAAATCTGCTAATATTCCAAAATATGCCTTGGAGGTCAATGCCAAATGAATGTGGATTTATTTTATCTAAAAGGCAGTATATTAATATTTACCAAATGTAGATACTGTTCTTAGGTTCATATAATTTGTCTTAGTAAAACAAAATTGCAATGGAGCAGATAATATCAAATATATAAAAGTTTATGAAAAAGAAATAGTTGTGAAGTCAGTTATTACCTGAGAAAATTGTTTAACATCACTTTATGAGGATAAGGTTTAATTTTTTTTTTTTTTAAATAAGGAAAGTCCTGTTCTTCTCCAGAAAGGGTGGGTCATAAGGGTTAGGTGATGAGTTGACATGTCCACAAATTTTGACAAATATTTTTTAAAAGACAATATTCAATATGGTATTTTTGTATGTGGTTTAACCCTTGTACAGCTACAGCAATAGCTGTACGACTATGATAGTTGTTGGGTTGAGGCAATAGCTACGTCATTTGTATTTTCAGTGCTAGAGCTCACAGATCCTTCAAATCCATTGTACAGACTGGGTCACCAGACCCCTCACATGCCAGTCTGGGTCATCAGACCCCTCACATGCCAGGCAGGGTTACCAGACCCCTCACATGCAGGTCCACGCTAGGTAATTGGGAAAGATCCTGGGAGCCTTTGGCAGACGACACAAGCTCAGTCCTCAGCAACGGCAGCAGCAGCTAACAGGTCCAGCAGCTTACAGGCCCGGTGGTGGTGGTGGCCTTGCAGAGGATTCCCGGGGCCCTGGCTGCAACAGCTTGCATCAGCAGCCTCCAGCAGCAGTAGTGGCCTCTTCATGCCGCCACCCCCCGGGGGCATACTGGGGGTGGGGGGCACCGTGGAGCCACCTGTTCTTTATACTTAAGTTCATAACCCAGGACACCTGGGTGCACATGCACGATTACATTAGACAATAACCAAGGAACATAGGGCGCACGTGCATATTTACATCAAATGCTTGGCAAGATTCTTTACATCTGAGGGGCCCTGACCATTTTCCTATGTTTTCCCCACAACCCTATATCTGTATATCTTGAAGGGCAGAGATTTGAAATTTTCAAATAGCTTTACCTTAGTACAGAGTTAATAGGACCAATTATTGTATTAACTTCAAGAAGGGCTCCCTTAACACAGATTATTAGCACAAAATTTCTGTTAATAGCAACATAGTCAAAACACATTTCCTAGGGGAAATAAGAATGTAAGAATGTACCAATACTTTTAAGTACTATATTTCTTCTAAAGGGTTTTTTAGTGTTCTTTCTCTGTCTCTGTCTCTTTATCTCTCTCATTATCCATAGCTCTATTAGAGGGCATTTTTTCCATGTGGTCCCTTGAGAAAAAAAAATGTTGCTTTGATATTTACAAATTTTATTTTCCCCCTTGAGTGACAAATATAGTCAGCAAATAAGAAGATCTGTGACCTCAGAAGGCTCTGTGTGATGGTGGCTTACTTAGGCTTTTTCTTTCCACTTAATACATGGTTTATACCAATATAACTGGATTACTCAATCAGCAATAAAGATTTCTATTTTTCATAAGT
>NW_007726972.1:283032-284932 GCF_000696425.1 Galeopterus variegatus
GTATCAGATCGTTACATTTACTTGCCTTGTACACAGTGGCCACCAAGTCCCTAAGCATCTTAACTAGAGATGTTTGATATTCTTTCTTATATTTCATACAAATTTTGTTTTCCTCAATGTCTAGTTTGTATCTTCTTCTGAGTCAACAGTTAAGAATCATTAAAGCATTCCATGACAAGTATTTTGAGGTCTTTACCTGTTCTTTGGTGGAACTGGGAATTTTCTTTCTCACAGACTTATGCACAAAGACTCCATCTAACAACCACCCATATTTCCTGACAGAGATTGTGTAAGGTTAGTTCCTAAGGTTTAAAAATTGCTTGGTTATATCAGAGCTTCAATCCATAATTCATACCAAACATGAAAACATATATGGCTAGGGAATGATCTACTTTGCAATCTCACAAGCAAATAATGTCTATGAAATTGCAGCTTTAAGGTCCTGGTCATATTTTTGAATACACATTTAAAAACATAAAATTAATATAATAATGTTCCTCCTTTTGTCACCTATAATTATTTTACTCTCATCTGTTTTATATCAGCCATGAATGTTTGGTAATTTTATTTCTCTGATGGTTGAAGTAAAGTAATTTTCTCATCATATTTCTTTATTATTTTCCAATAGGATGTTTAATCACCGTCCCAGACATATGTAGGTTCAAAAGTTAAATCAGATACAGAATTGATCATAACATGTAGGACTTACAGTTACCGTATGTGAGACAGAAAAAGATTTCTTTCCTTAAAAACAAAACAAAACAAGAAACAATTTTGCACTTTTTATCTTCTATTTCTTTAATATCTTGGTCATTCAAGCTTGGTGGAAGGACCTGCTGTATATACTGCAGTTTGAGGGATTTGAGGACCTATTAATAAAACAAAAAATGTCCTCCAGATCTATATAATGCAGCTGCTCCAATCCACATGGCATGATGGTTCCACCCTTAGGACAAGTGAATAATGAAATATAAGAAAATGCTTTGTATTTTGGGGGTGGGGGGAAGAGTATGAAAAGAGAGGAGTGTGGAAGTGGGGGAAATTTTGAAAGCATATAAAAGCTTAGGGAAAGGATTTCCCTGAGATATAGGATAACTCGTAAACAAAATGAATGCACCATTTGCCCAGGGGTGGCTTGAGAATGCTAGCAGGAGAATTAGGAGAGCAGCTCAAATATACTTTCCCTAAGGGCTGGTTGTAAATACTGCACTAAGAAAACTCTTCCCTCAGACATCTAGGATAATTGTGGTATCTGGCTCAGCATCTTCAGGATGAATGCTTTAGAAAGATTTATTAAATTACCAGTGATTGATGGCAGGATATCTATCCTAAGCACCACAGATGAAGAACAAAAGATATAAACTTTGTGTCTCTTTTTTTCTCCAAGCAGGGATATCATATGCCCTACACTGTTTATCCCTTGCATTTCAGTTTGGGAAGACCAAAGCGTTTGGTGCTCTACTACTATAGAGAGTTCTCATGGGAAAAGAAAAACATTGGCCCAGTGACTGAGAGCAGCGAGATGAAATGATTACAAACTATTGTATCACTCGCTGAGCCCACCCAGTTGTGTCATGGAACAGGATATCACACGTGTATACAATGGAGTTAGAATTCAATATAAGAAGAATTTGTTCCTTGATTATTTCAAGTATAGAAACAATAGAGGTTGTGTGTTTATTATATTATGTGTATCTCAATTTGTACACAGAGATTACTGGAAGAAAAGATTCAATAGAATGTACAATATATTAGGTCAAAATAACATTAAAATTTTTGTTCCTTCCAAAATTATAAATGCATAGTTTTAGGAATTATATTGGCTTTTGGTCTTTGATATCTTAGCATTGTAAAGCAGGATTTTCATAATGAACAATGGTATTCATAAGATTTTTTTTTT
>NW_007726972.1:285754-286753 GCF_000696425.1 Galeopterus variegatus
CTAAAATGTGGAGACAGTCATTTTAGTTACATTTTTTGTGTTGTTTATTTCAAGAATCTAAGTCTCAATTAATTTAGGAAATTATAGGTTTGCTGGAAAGATACATATAAATGGGGAATCCACATAAAGCTGGACACAAAAAATATTTGTTAGAGCAGAGCTGTGCGTGGATCTTTGAACTGGTGGCATTTTTTTTAATAGTTGAGGCACAGTTACACATTTCCATATTTCTGGTTTATCTCCTCTTCTTTGTATCTTTTCTCTGCCTCATTACTTTTGCTTACCTATAATTTTGATATGCCCGTAACTCCAGTTTATCAAGCCCTTTACAACCCACCGTCATTCTGCATTCTCTTTCTTATGACTGTTCAGTTTCTGCATCTATTGGACACCCCAGCATCCTCACTTGACACCCACAGGCCCAAACCTGACAATCATATTGGCCAATCCACTTTCCATGCCAGACATCACAGATGACTGTTAAATCTGAGGTTTAGCTGCCCTTGGATCATATATCCATTTTTGGTTCAATCCGTGGAAGGCACTGGGTCATATGGGTCTAAGTATGGGTTAAAATTATATCAGCGGGAGATCTAGAGCTTTTCCCTTTAGGAGAAACTATAGGCTTAGGAAAAACAATAGGCTTAGGAGAAACAATAATTGGTATAGCCAAGATATAAATTTCTGTCTCATCTAACAAAAAGGAACTGTGCTCCAATATTATGCATCATTTATTCATTTACATTTTCTTATCTGACCACTCAACTTGTATATGATTTACATAAACTACTAACTTATGGGAGCCTATATTGAACTTTGTGTCCATACTTTTCCAAGAATAAGGATACTTTATGTGAGTGGGTTATCAAAATAAATTATCATTCATACTGACTACTGATATGTTCCCTCAAAACCAGGTCATTTGACCTCATATTATAAAATGATACCATCATCCCATCTACAACCTCAAGAGCCTTGCCTGTTGGTAAGCATGTATTT
>NW_007726972.1:288246-292321 GCF_000696425.1 Galeopterus variegatus
GTAAGTCAGACCAGGGGAAAGAAAGATCGACAATATTCTTGTCCTAAAGGAGCTCACATTTTATTGGAGAATTAAAACGTAAAGTATTATCAACACAGTATACACATAATAATTAGAGTGCTGTATATAAAAGCTATAGAATTATACGGAAGAGTAATGAGTGAGGAGATGAAAAAGTGCTTATGTAGGAGATACCCAAGTAGAGTTTTGAAAAATGAATACTAATTTGTCAGAAATATGAGAGAAAGGACAATTTATGGGTAACAAATACAGAAAAATAGTCAATTTGTAATTAATTTATTCACTGATTTCATAAATATCATTTGTAGTCTCACTATGTTTGGGTCTTATATTAGATGCTGAAAATATAGACATGAAAGTGTCCTAGAGTTTACATGGAGATTCATATGTTTGCTGTGTGACAAGATGAAAATAAAGTGCCATGAAGATATTATACACATGAGCTGTGAAGGCTCACATGGTTCTACATCTCAGCCTGGGAAGTAAGAAGTTCCTGAATAGTTTCCATATGAAATTATTTTTAATCAATCTATTGAGATGTAGTTTATATATGATAAAATGGATACACTTCTGCTGCAGGTTGATGACTTTCAACAAGCATAGAGCTGTGCAAACTCTACCCCAATCAAGATATAGAAAGTTTCAATATTGTGTGAAATTCTCTTGCTCCTTTGCCATCTGTTCTTATGGATTCCTCCCACCATCCCTCCTAGAGTGAATAATTTTTGAAAGGAGTTTATCAACAGGCCTTTTTGAGTTGTTAACTACGTAAGAAGAACAAGAAGAAAAAGCACCTGACTTAAAGTATGGCTCCTGTGAGAGTGTGTAGAAAAATGAGGCTAGAGAATTTAATAGAATTTTATTACAAAGAACCCTGACAGGTAATCTGGAATCTCTGAATGAGTTTGAAATAGGTTGAGTCATAATAATAGCAGGAAAGTTAATGAGGATAATCATAATGATAATGATAAAAATAATGTTGTTGAATTTTTGCCCATGGTGGGCACTTAATATGCATGATTTAATTTAATCCTTAAGGAGGATAATTTTGTATTCATTAAAGATTTGAGAAGGTAGAACCTCAGAAGTATGAAATGAATTGAAGATTCACAGTAGGATTTTACACAAAAGCCCATGTCATTTCACTTTCAACATCAAGTGTTTTTTTAAAACATTTACAGTACATTGTAAGCAGCAAGGCTGGTGTCTTATTTGAGTGATAATTAGGAGATAAAATCCACAGAGCTTAATAATAAGCTGTTGGGGGAAAGATTTAGTGAGGAAAGTACTTAGAATCATTCCCAATTGAGGTGATTAGATGATGCAATTAACTAAAATACAGAGAATTTAATAAGAAATGTGTGGAGATGACAAGTTCAGTGTTAGCATGCTGAATTTAAGCACCTGAATGACTTCTAGGTGTTCAAGGCTGGTAGGAGGTTNTAAAATTTCATGTTGAATAAATTTTTTACTAATCTTACATTGAGCACTAAGATAATATAGCCTTAAACTATGGCATTATCTTACTTAACTTCTCTTCAGCTTTCAAGCTATTCTAGTACAAGCTATTTACTTGGATTTCTCTTTTGTCCATTTCTGGACATTCTTTTGTCCATTTCTGTTAGCCCCAGTATTCTGACAGTGGACTCCAATCATTTGCCAAAAGTTGCCCCATAGACAAAGGCTGAAATAAATGAAAAAGAAAGCATGATGGTTTTAGGTAAGTTAGTGAATATCAGTTTATGAATTAACTATTAATTAATTACACAGTTTTATTATGTAAAATATTTGGCATAGTTTCTAGAAGAAAAACATATTACTGTATTTTTCTCAGGACTAGGAGTTGTGGTCCCAATATAATATAATGGACCAGAGGATTTATAGTAAGTCAGACCAGGGGAAAGAAAGATCGACAATATTCTTGTCCTAAAGGAGCTCACATTTNCTGCAAAGATTTCTGAACTGTTGAGAAAGATATGAAATCATTAGTGAACAGTTTTTAGTTAAAGCTGGGGAGAATGTAAATAATTAGCAGGAAAAGGCTAAGGATAGAAGAGAGAAACCTTGTATAAGTCTGTTTTTTGTCACTGATAACAGAATACCTGAAACTAGGTAATTTGTAAAGAAACAAAATTTATTTCTTACAGTTTCAGAGACTGGGAAGTTCACAGTCCAGGGTGTACGTCTGGCGAGTGCCTTCTTCTGGGAGGGAACTGTCTACAGGTCCCATGGCGACACAAGCATTGATATGGCAAGGATGGCAAGATCTCCTTCATGTGCTTTCCTTATAAAGCCACCACTCCCATGACAACCCACTAAACCATTAACCATTACTCCATGAATGGATTAATCCATTCTCGAAGGCATAGTATTCAGGATCCAATCACCTCTTAAAAGGCCTCACATTTCAACACTGTTGTAGTCTGATTTCCCACCACTTAACAGTGTTATGATGGGAATCAAGCTTCAAAGAGTTTGAGGGGGTGTATCCAATCCACAGCAGTCCATGCCTGGCCCCTGAAAATGCACATTCTTCTCACATACAAATACATTCATTTTATCGCCATAGTTCCAAAATCCTAACTTGTCCTAGCACCAACACAAAAAGTTCAAAGTCTCATCTGTGGAATTAAAACAAGTTATTTACTTCCCAGATACAATGGTGGGACAAGGCGCCTGGTAGGGCATGGAGGCGCTTGCTTTGTATCCCCTTGGGGTGATGGGGCTGGGGATCGCCCCTCCTCTAGTTAAAAGGCTTTCCGTCCGTGTCAAACTTAGACCGGCACTCACGCTTCCAATGAAGCCTCTTACCGCACCTAGGGCACAGCATAGAGGGAAGGTTTTTATTTTTCCAGTTGGGACAGTCCCTTTTGAAATGACCTTGTTCCCCACAGCCATAACATTGAGCAACTATATTCCAATTCCAAAAGGGAGCAACAGAAAAGAAGAAAGGATTAACCACCCCACAGCATGTCTGAAACCCAGCAGGGCAGACATTAAATCTTAAAGCTGGAGAATAATCTCCCTTGACTTCATGTCCGGCATCCTCTGCACACTGGAGCAGAGGTCAGGCCTCCAATTTCTTGGGCAGCCCCCGTCCTATGGCTTTCTGGGCTCAGCCCATCTTCAGCCCATCTTCCCAGGCTGGCATTGAACACTGGTAGCTTTCCAGTCTGGGGTCTTGATCGTGGTCGCATTCCCACTCTCCACTAGGCATAGCCCTCATGGGGGTTCTCTGATGCAACTCTGATCCCACATTTTCACTGGACATTGCTCTAGTGGAGGATCTCTGTGGTGACTCCACCCCTGGGAAAAATTTCTTCCTGGGCCCCCAGGATTTTCCATACATCTTTTAAAATTCGGGTGGAGGCTGCTATGCCTCCATAGCTGTTGCATTCTGCTAGCCTATAGATTTAATGCCACATGGAGTCTACCAAGGCTTCCAGTTTGTATCTTCCAAGGTGGGTGAGTCCAGATGCCTCTGGGGCCACTTTAGATAAGGCTGGGGCATCCAGAACAGAGTAATACAAATATGAATCTTTAAGAAATGCTGGGGAAAAATGAAACAAATATATAAAGCAGCAAAACAAACAAAAAATAGTAATAGAAAATATCTTGGAAAGCAAGGGCTGTTTGGCTCCAAAATGTCATTGTTGAATAACACCATGAAAAGTGAAGAAAGAAGTCATGGAGAAGCAAAAGGAGAGAAGAGATTAAATGTGTTCACTGCAGTTTGAATTCAGTTGGTCACTGGAAGCTTGGATGAAAATATTTTCTTTGTAATAGGGGGAGAAGTCAGACAGAAATGCATGGAGACATGAGCAAGAAAAAGGAAATAAAGACAATGCATGTAGAAAATGCAAGATGCTTGACTACGAGGGAAGAAAACATATGGGGATATGTTATAGAAAGTCATAAAACTGAAAGATTTTTTTTACTAATGCAGTTGATGCAAAGAAAATAGAGAAAGTGACAAAAAAAAAAAAAAGATTTAAGGGGGAAAGAGGGGAAAGAATTATGGTGAAAAAAAACAGACACCCAAGAGAGCAAGAAG
>NW_007726972.1:293253-294290 GCF_000696425.1 Galeopterus variegatus
AAAAGGAGAGAAGAGATTAAATGTGTTCATTGCAGTTTGAATTCAGTTGGTCACTGGCAGCTTGGATGAAAATATTTTCTTTGTAATAGGGGGAGAAGTCAGACAGAAATGCATGGAGACATGAGCAAGAAAAAGGAAATAAAGACAATGCATGTAGAAAATGCAAGATGCTTGACTACGAGGGAAGAAAACATATGGGGATATGTTATAGAAAGTCATAAAACTGAAAGATTTTTTTTACTAATGCAGTTGATGCAAAGAAAATAGAGAAAGTGACAAAAAAAAAAAAGCATTAGAGAGGGAAAGAGAGAAAAGAATTATGATGAAAAAGAAGAGACACCCAAGAGAGCAAGATGCTGAGGACGTAGAGGGGATGGTGATGGAGCACAGGTGGGGAGAAAAGATAATGAGGGCTGCAACATGGCCATTGCATAGACTGATTGAGCTTAGGTCAGACAACAGGCATTTCAGCTCATTTTAGCAATCTCTCCAGCCCTCTGTTTACAGAATTTCAGAGCGTGACTATTCTACTGTGGTGAAAGTGGAGTGGAGGGCTGCAAGGAAAACTGCACTCTGGGATTCACTTAAGGCAAGTAATGTGGGTAGCACTTCTGAATTACATGCAGATTTAAAGTCAATATTAATAATGAAATTAGCATTGCAGAGGGCCCAGTGAAAAGTTTTGGGAGGAAGGGAAGTTGTTCCTAATGGTTGCTTCTGTTTTAAATTTTCCTCTATACAGCATCATTTCTAAATTGTAAAACCTAGATACCTCTAATTTTTATTTGCCTTTCAAGAGCTGTGGGTGCTTCCTCCTATTAAATATGTTTTCTTGTGCTGTTCTGTTGCTTAGACTATTTTCTCTGGTTCTTCCTATTGCTTTTTCATTGAGTTTTCTTATCTCTTCTCACATTTGTTTCCTTGTGATAGTGCAGGGCTAAATCTTCCTGATTCCTTCAATAGCTAGCTACATTACGCTCCTTTCTCTGAAAGCATTTCTTTCTCTCTCATTTTTTTTTTTTTTTAAATTTTGGCGG
>NW_007726972.1:295267-298035 GCF_000696425.1 Galeopterus variegatus
CTGTTTTTCCTGATTTTTAATATATACTTTAGTAAATTAAAGGTTTAAGTTGTAAGTTCAGGAAGTTAAATGGGAAGAACTGTCCCTAGTGAAGCCTGAGAATATGTGAGAGCTTAATTTCAATGCCAGACGGAAATGTGTGAAATAAGCAAGAGTTATTCTGTGTCATGTCAAATGAAATATGTTACACAAGCATGACAATAGACAGATATTATAATAACACAAATACTAGAAAATAGGAAAGTAGAGTAAAAATATATCATGTGAGAGAGGTCAATGCCAGTAAGAAATCACAAAGGAAGTTAACAAGAAGAAGAAGAAAAAAATGGGTAAAAATTCATTGAACAAGCTGCTCTACTTAACTGAGAAAGAAATAGATAACAGATGTTGGTTAGAGGAAAAGAAGGCAAAGTTAAAGTTAAAAGAGATAAACTTAGGATGGTTCATTAAATCTAGCTGTTTTAGAAAATTGGAAAGTACAAGCAACATACAGGAGATTACAAATATTAACTTAATTCTCTTTAGGTATAATCAATGACCATGAAGTAAACAACATTTTTTTTTTATTATTGTGGTAAAAAGCATATAACATGAAATTTACCCTCTTAAATTTTGAAGTGTGTAGCTTGGTATTGTAAAGTGTATGGACGTTGTTGAGCAGCAAATCTCTAAAACTTCCTCATCTTGCAGGACTGAATCTCTCTGTACCCATCGAGCAGCAGTTCCCCATTTCTCTCTCCCCCAGCCCTTGGCAATGACCATTCAGCTTTGCTTCTGTGAGTAAGACTACTGTAGATACCTCACATAAGTGGAATGATTTAGCATTTATCATTCTGCGAATGGCTTATTTCACTTAGTATAATGTCCTCAAGGTTTATCCATGCTGTAGCATATGACAAAATTTCCTTCCTTTATAAGGCCCAATAATACTTCATTGTGTATATGTACCACATTTTCTTTATGCATTTATCCATCTCTGGACACTTAGGTTGATTCCACATCTTGGCTATTGTGAATAATGCTGCAGTAAACATGGGAGTGCTCGTATCTTTTCAAGAATCCCAATTTCAATTCTTTCATACAAATACCCCCAGGTGAGATTGCTGGGTCATACGGTAGTTCTATTTCTAATGTTTTGAGGAACCTCCCGTACTGTTTTCCATAGCAGCTGCACCAATTGCATTTCCACTGACTACACAAGGATTTCAGTTTTTCCACATCCTCAGTAATGCTTGTTATTTTCTGTTTTTTGTTTGTTTGTTTTGATAATGGTCTTCCTATCAGGTGTGAGGTAATATTTCACTGCGGTTGGTTTTGATTTGCATTTCTTTGATGATTAGTGATGTTGAGCATCTTTTTATAAACCTTTTTGCCATTGTATGTCTCCTTTGGAGAAATTTCTATTCAAGTCCTTTGCTCTTCTAATTGGGTTAATTGTGGGTTTTTCCTGCTATTGAGTTGTATGAGTTCCTTATATATTTTGTATGTTAATCATTTGGATATATGGTTTGGAAATATTTTCTCCCATTCTGTAGGTTGGCTTTTCACTTTGTTGATTGTTTCCTTTGCTGCATAGAAACTTTTTAGTTTGAAGTAGTCCAACTTGTCTATATTTGTTTTTCTTGCTTGTGTTTCTGGTGTTTTATCCAAGAAATCATTGCCAAGATCAGTTCATTTTCTACTAGGAGTTTTATGGTTTCAGATCTTATGTCTTTAATACATTTTAGGTTGATTTTTGTGTATGCTATTTTTCGCATGTGGATACCCAGTTTGACCAAATCCATTAATAGAAGAGACTATTCTTTCCCCATTGTGNCATGTGGATACCCAGTTTGACCAAATCCATTAATAGAAGAGACTATTCTTTCCCCATTGTGTACTTTTGGTACTCTTGTTGAAGATCATTTTACCATATATATGTGTGTTTATTTCTGGGCTCTCTATTCTGCTCCATTGGTCTATATGTCTGTCTTCATGCTACTACCATACTTTTTGGATTAATGTAGCTTTGTAATACGTGTTAAAGTCAAAAAGTGTGGGCCTCTGGGTTTGTTCTTTTTTTTCAAGATTGTTTTGGCTATTTGGGGTCCTTTGTGGATCCATATGACTTTTAGTGTTTTTTCTATTTCTGTGAAGAATATCATTTGTATTTTGATAGAGATCGAATTGAATTTGTAGATCACTTTGGGTACTTTGAACAAAAGTATTATTAAGTCTTCCAAACAATAAGCAAAGAATGTCTTTGCATTTATTTGTGTCCTCTTTAATTCTTTCAGCAACATTTTATAATTTTCAGTGGTGCTACTGTAAATAGGATTGACTTCTTAATTTCCTTTTTGGTTTGGTTGTTATTAGTATATAGAAATGCAACTGATATTTGCATATTGATTTTGTATCCTGAAAGTTTAGTGTATTTGCTTATTACTTCTAACAGATTTTTTATGAAATATTTAGGGTTTTCTACCTACAAGATTATGTCATGTACAAACAGGGACAAGTTTACTTCTTTCAGATCTGGATGCCCTTTATTTATTTTTCCTGCCTAATTGCTCTGGCTAGGACTTCCTCTACTATGTTGAGTAGAAGGGGCAAGATTGGGCATCCTTGCCTTTTTCTGATCTTAGAAGAAAAGCTTTTAGTGTTTCACTGTTAAGCACAATGTTATCTGTGGGCTTTCCATATATGACTTCCATTATATTGAAGTATTTTTCTTCTATTCATAGTTAGTTGAGAGTTTTTACTATGTAAAGGTATTGAATTTTGTCAAA
>NW_007726972.1:298794-319746 GCF_000696425.1 Galeopterus variegatus
GCACTGATTGATTTTCATGAGTTGTACCATTCTTGCATCCCGGGAATAAATCTCACTTGGTCATGATGTATGATCCTTACATGTGCTGTTGAATTCACTTTGCAAGAATTTTGTTAGAATATTTACATCTATGTTCATTAGGGATATTAGCCTGTAGTTTTCTTTTCTTGAAGTGTCTTTGGCTTTGGTATCAGGGTAATGCTGGTCTCATAAAAAGAGTTTGAAAGTGTTCCCTTCTATTTGATTTTTTTTTTGAGGGGTTACAGAAAAATTGGTATTAGTTCTTCTTTAAATGTTTTCTAGAATTCAGCAGTGAAGCTATCGTGTCCTGGGATTTTCTTTGTTGAAAAGTTTTTGTGTACTGATTCTGTCTCCTTACTAGTTATAAGTCTGTTCAGATTTTCTGTTTATTCATGACTTCATCTTGGTAGGTTTTACATATCTAGAAATATCCATTTCTTCTAGGTTATCTAATTTGTTGGTGTATGATTATTTATAGTAGTCTCATCATTCTTTTTACTTTTGTGGCATAAATTGTACTGTCTATTCTGTCAATTCTGGTTTTATTTATTTAAGTTTTCTTTCTTCTTTCTTTGTCTGGCTAAAGGGATTTTAAAATTTTGATTATCATTTTAAAAAACCAACTCCTGATTTTACTGATTTTTTCCTATTACTTTTCTGGTCTCTACTTCATTTATTTAAGTTGTAGTCTTTATCTCACTCTTTCTGCCAACTTTAGGTTTAATCTTTTTTTTTTTTTCTAGTTTCTTTAGGTATAAATTTAGGTGGTTTATTTAATATCTTTCTTCTTTTGTAATGGAGGTATGTATCGCTGTGAACTTCTCTCTTAGTACTGCTTTTGCTTTATTTCCTAAATTGTGGTATGTTGTGTTTTCATTTTAATTTGTCTCAAGATGTTTTCTAATTTTCCTTTTGATTTCTTCTTTGACCCAACCCAATAGTTGTCAATGAGTATGCTCTTTAATCGCCACATATTTATATTTTCAAGTGTTTCTTCTGCTATTGATTTCTAGTTTCATTCCATTTTCATTGGAAAAGATATTTGATATGATTTTAATCTTCATCAATTTGTTAAGACTTGTTTTATGACCTAACATGAGATCTATCCTGGATAATGTTCTATGTGTTCTTGAGAAGAATATGTATTCTGCTAAAATTGTGGAAAATGTTCTATATATGTCTGTTAGATTCATTTGGTCTATAGTGTTATTCAAGTTCTTTGTTTTCTTATTGATCTTCTGTCTGGATGGTCTGTTCACTATTGAAACTGGAGTATTGAAATCTCCTGGTATTATTGTGCTGCCCCCTATTTTCCCTTCATTTCTGTCAAAGTTTTCTTCATATATTTAGGTGCTCTAATACTTTCATAATTTAATTTATAATTGTTATATTTTCCTTGTGAATTGTCCCTTTTATTATTACATAATGTCTTTGTTTTTTGTTCTTGTTTTGACTTAAAGTCCATTTTGTCTGACATAAATATGGCCACCCCTGCTCTATTGGTTATCATTTGTGTGGAATATCTTTTTCCATACTTTCACTTATAGCCCATGTTTCTTCTTAAATCTAAAATGAGTCTCTTGTTGACAAAATCTGGTTGCTCTTTTTTTTTAAAGTTTATCCAGGCACTCTATATCTTTTGATCTTGGAGTTTAATCCACTTACTTTTAAAGTAGTTACTGATAGGGAAGGACTTATTATAATTATTAACTGTTTTCTTTTTGTTTTATGGGTTTTTTATCCTTCTTTTTCTCTCTATCTTCCATGTGTTTTGTTGATTTTCTTGTAGTGGCATGCTTTAATTTCTATCTCATTTTCTTTTGTATATCTTTTATAAAAATTTTCTTTGTGCTTAAATAAGGCTTACATAAAACATCTTATAGTGATAACAACCTTAACTCTGTTTGTAACTCTAAAGTTAAGCTAAATACTTAACTCTATTCTTTAAACTCTTCCCCCTCAAATTTGATATCACAAATCACACCTTTTTATACTGTGATCCATTAATATATTTTATAGTTATACTTATTTTTATACTTTTGTTTTTTAACTGCTATACCTGGATTAGAAGGGATTTATGTACCATTGTTATAGTATTACAGTATTCTGTATTTGTCTATACAGTTACCTTAATCGATGACCTTTATGCTTTGATACACTTTTGTGTTGCTGTCTAGGTCTAGTGTCCTTTTATTTCATCTTGAAGGGCTTCCATTAGCATTTCTTGTAAGGCAGGTCTAGTGTTGATAAACTTCTTCACCTTTTTTTTTTTTTTAAATCTTGGAACATCTTTATTTCTCCTTCATTGTTGACGAAGAGTTTTGCCAGACATATTATTCTTATTTGACAGTTGTTTTCTAAATTTCAGCACTTTGAATATATCATCTTTTTCTCTTCTGACCTGAAAGGTTTGTGCTTGTGCTGAGGAATCCTCTTGTAGTCATATGGGGGTGGGGGGTCCTTTGTGAGTGATAATATGATTTTTTCTTGTTGATTTCAAAATTCTTTGAGATCTTTTTATTTCTCTGACTTTTGACAATTTTATTATAATATGTCTTTGTGTGCATTTCATTAGAATTATTCTAGTTAGAATTCTTTGGACTTCTTGAAACTGGATGTCCACTTCCTTCCTCAGAACTGGGAAATTTGGGGCCATTATTTCTTCAAATAAGCTTTCTTCCTACTTTTTTCTCATTTCCCCTCTAGACTCCAATAATGTATATATAGGTCAGCTTGATGCTTTTATGTATGTGTCTTGCCGTCTTCACTCTTTCTAATTTTTTTCTTTTTTTGCTCTTCTCACTGGATAATCTCAAATGACCTGTCTTGAATTTATCGATACTGTGTTCTGTTTCATTTAGTCTGTTGCCAAACCCTTCTAGTGAAAGTTTTTCTCCAGTTATTGTATTCTTCAGTTTCAAAATTTTTGTCTAGTTCTTTTCTTATAATTCATCTCTTTGTTGATGTGCACTGTTTTCCTGAGCTTGATGAACATCTTTATAATAATTATTTGAATTCTTTATCAGGTAACTCATATATTTCTATTTGGGGGAAATAACTTTTTGGATATTTGTTTTGTTCCTTTGATTGGACTTTGTTTCCCTATTACTTTGAGTGCTGTGTAACTTTGTGATGGAATTCACACATTTGAAGAGACAGCCATGTGTTCCAGTCTTTACAAACTGGCTACTTACAGAGAAAGACTTAGCAGTCATGTCAGCTAGAGGTTTGTGGAGGGGGAGGTGCCCCTCAAACCTTTTCTGTGGATGTGTTTTCTCTGGATTTGTGCAGGTAAATTTCCAATTAGAGGGACTTGCTATTTTTTTTTTCCAGGAGTTTGTAACATCTTGCCCCCCCCTGGTGTGTGTTTGTAGTACTGCATAATCTCTTGAGCTGGGAGTTCTCTCTTGTTCTCAGTGCTGATTCTAGACATGTAGAGTATGCTGGGTACCATTAATGTTTTAAGACAGAAACAAGTGTCATGTTCAGCCCCTTGGAAAGCTGAAATATTGGACACATGCTCCAACTCTTTCCCACCCCAAGGATAAAACAGGAGTTTGGAGTTTTCTCCTGCTTGTTCTGTGCTGAGCCAGGGATGAGGAGCAACTAGGGCAAGTGAATATGTGTTTATCCAAATCACGACCTTTGTCAGTGGCCCCTAACCTGGGCCCCTTTCCAGGGAGTTCTTAGATTCAGGCAAAACAAACAACAGTCCTTCAGACAGTCCCCCTAAAAGTCTGAATTTAGAAATAGGTTTCATTCTTCTCATTCTCTGCACCAGGGAGATCTTGGTGCTGGGAGTTTCCTCCCAATCACACTGCGCTGAGACAGGTAGAGGGCCTATGGCAAGTGAGTGTCAGAGATTTTTCTACTGGCTTTGATGTGGCTGGTTTTGCATTCATCTGGGGTTCAGGAAACTTGTAAATGGTTTCTAGATTGCTCACAAAGGGAATGTGTTCATTTATTGTTGATTTGGTGTCTCTGTGGGAGGAAGAGAGAAATGAGACATTATTTAAGTAAAAAATATGCCTCCTTTAAAATAGTCTTATTTGGAGTTCATTCACTTATTCATTTAATGCTGCTCTAAAAAGAATTTTTTTAAAAAATAATTTTCCTTTATATAATGGACTTCAGAGTTTTATATTATGAAAATTCTCAACTGGTAAAAATTCATCTCTAAAATGGGTGATATTTGCTTTTTTAAAACAATCAGAAGTCATCATGGATTGAGTGTGATAAGTAAAAAAATATAAACTATTAATATGATAGACTAAAAAGCAAATATTCTGGGCTTTGGGTGACCATGATGTATCAATGATGTGTCATTTCATCAGTTGTAACAAATGTATCACTGCAGTGCAGGACGTTGATAGTGGAAGAAGTTGTGCATGTGTGGGGGCAAGGGGTATATAGTAACTTTGTACTTTCTCCTTAATTTTACTATGAACCTAAAACTGCTTTAAAATATAAACTCTCTTTTAAAAAGTTCCAAAAGTGTATTTAAGTATGGAGACTTTTTCAAAAATTGCTCTTTAACTAGAAGTATTTACAGCAAAGTTTTCAGGGATGGCAGTCTCTTAAAATGATAAACTAATTAAATTGATGTGTTAAGTATCAAATTTATGAGTTTATAACACATCTACTCTTGATTTTTTAAGACTATTTTCCACATAAAACCAGATGAATTTTGAATGAACAATTATGGTCATGTTCCTCTCTTAAATAAAACTCTTATTTTCTATTGCTGTCAGCATAAAATTCAAGAGTTAAGTTCATACACTACATAACCCCTGCTAATATTTCTAGTTTCTTCTTACACATCTCCCTCTTTTTTCTTCTCACAACCTCTTCCTCAATTACAGTGCTTCAGCTGCTTTAGACATTTCAATCATGTTTTGTAGCAGAAAATATATTGTGCTTTTCTCAAAATTAGGACAGCAGTCCCCACTGTGTAATAGTGGTCTTATAATCAGAAAGACATGATTTCAAGTATGACCTCTGTTACTATTTCATTAGCTGTATAGCCTTGGTCATGTGCCTTGACAATGATAGTTAGATTTATTAATCAATTATTGTACCTTGCACTATTTCAATTTATCTGTATTATCATATTTAAATCTTATTAATACTGCTAATAATTAACAAAACTAGCAATCCAGTCCAGTGGCCACATTCTAATAGGCTACTCTATACTGCTTCATAAGTTTTCTAAGACTGTATTTTCCTGCCTGTTAAATGAAGATAAAAATATCAATTACTTCATAGGGTAAGAGGTTTAAATGAGATAATGCCTGCTACCTTGTAAGTGGTTCAACAAAATGACATCTTATAATTTCAACAAAGCTAAGTGCTTACCAAGAACATACACTGGGGAAAAGACTGCCTCTTCACCAAATGGTGCTGGGAAAACTGGACATTTACATGTAGAAGAATGAAGTGAGACCTATACCTCTTTCCATATAGCAAAATCAACTGAAAATGGATTAAAGGCTTAAGTTTAAGACCTGAAATTATAAAGCTTCTATAGGAAAACATAAGGCAAACACTTCAGGAAGTAGGATTGGGCAAAGGCTTATGAATGTGACCCCCAAACTACCAGCAACAAAAGGAAAAATAAACAAATGGGATAATATCAAACTTAAAAGCTTCTGCACAGCAAAAGAAACGAGTAACAGAGTGAAAAGACAACGTATGGAGTGGGAGAAAATATTTGCAAACTATTCATCCAACAAAGGATTAAAATCCAGAATATACAAGGAACTCAAATAACTTCACAGTAAAAAAACAAATAACCCAATTAAAAAATGGGCAAGGGAGCTGAATAGGCATTTCTCAAAGGAAGCTATGTAAATGGCCAACAGACAAATGAAAAAATGCTCAACATTTCTTACCATCAGGGAAATGCAAATCTAAACCACATTGAGATATCATTTCACCTCAGTTAGATTGGCTATTATCAAAAAGACAGAATAACAAATGCTGGCAAGCCTGTAGAGAAAGGAGAACACTCCTATGCTGTTGGTGGGACTGTAAATTGATGCAGCCATTGTGGAAAACAGTATGGTGGTTCCTCAAACAAGTGCAGATAGAACTGCTGTACATTCTAGCAATTGCACTACTAGATATATACCCAAAGGGTTGGAAATCATGTCAAAAAGATACCTGCACCACCATGTTTACCGCAGCTCGTTCTATAATAGCCAAGAGTTGGAACCAATATAAATGTCCATTATCAGATGACTGGATAAGGAAAATGTGGCATATATATACACAGTAGAATGCTACTATGTCATAAAAAAGAATGAAATGCTGCCATTCACAACAACATAGATGAACTTAGAGAAAATTATGTCAGGTGAAATAAGCCAGGCACAGAAAGAGAAATACTGCATGTCCTCACTCATAAGTGGGAGCTAAAAACTAAACAAATAAATTTTTAAAAAGAAACATACAACAATCACAATGATACATTGAGCTTTCAAGAGGAGGGAACAGAAGTGAGGTTACCAGAGGTGAGAAGGGGAGGGGGAGGGGAGGTAAGAGACAAATTGGTAAAGGGCCATAAAAACTGATTACATTGCATAATGTTGAATATACTAGTTATCCTAATTTGCACATCACATATTGCACACAGATAATGATATTTAGCTTTGTACTCCACAGATATGCACAATCAAGTATGTTACAATTGAAAAAAAACTAACTGCTCAGCATAGTTACAATATATTTAAGACGATATTTGTTTAACTTACATACTTCAGCAGTTTGGAGGTAAAATGGCTCCAAAATAAAATTCCAAGGATGGAGAGTGAAATTTGATGCCTTGGGCGTGATATGTTATATTTAATAATATGTTATATTTAGTTTTCCATATTTACAATTTTTTTCCCATCTCAGGGCCTTTACATATGCTATTTCCCCTACCTGGGACATTCTTTCTTCACAGTTTTGTCCTGGTTTAATTTTATTCATCCCTCAAGTTTTAGCATGGATATTCTTCATCGTCTCATACCAGACCATGATGGAACTAGCTGTGGTGTTCCTTCACAGAATTCTATTTTCTTATGGCAATTAAAACTACATTTTCATTTGCAAAATTTTTGTTAAATAATTTCTCTTCTGTATTATAAATGCTCTGTAGGCAGGGACAGTATTTTGATCATCACTATATAGTACATCACAAAGTCCTTGGTACACGATATAACCTTAATAAATACGATTTCATCAAATCTCAGGTGCCCATACTTGCAAGCCACATCATTTTAAGATTGGAAGAAAACATTTTTCAAATTCCATAGTAAGATTTAATGTATTGTAAATTAATTAATGTATTCTGATTTCAGAGGTATTAAAATTTTTCTGAAGTGAGTAAAACCAGAGAAATATTTGTTTAATGAATGAATAAATGAGTGAGTCTCATATAATTAGAATGCAATCCTTTCTTGTGCTAGACTGAATCAGTGATAAAGTAAACTTTTGTTATTTAAAGCTTTATGATAACATATTTAAATATTTTTGATATAAATATAAATTTAATATATTTTAATATATTATAATCTCATCTGGTTATAACAAATTCATTCTTTTGAAGAAAAGTTTTAGTATTATTTCAAATAAAATGGCTTCCATTTTAGGACCATTAGAAATATAATAATCTTTTCAACATTTACTTCAAAGTGTTTATTAAAATGCTTGGAATAATAAGTGAAAGAGTCAGTACTCTTTTGAGTGCAAAGACAGAAACCCAAATCCAACTTACTTAGGCAAAAGAGGGAATTTGTTAGCTCATGATACAAAGCTCTGGGGCAGGAAGAGCTGATGCTGGGACTCTGGCTGCCAGACCAATCTCCTCATCTCTTGCTTCTATTGCATTTTGTGTTTTGGTTTCAACTCTCCTACTGGCTTCCTGCACAAAGCTGGCTACCTGTGCATTGGTAGCTTTTCACTGCCGCATCTTGCTCTTTGTCAGCAAGAAAGAAACTGAGACTGTCTCCTTCCTACAAAGTCCAAAACTATCAGAGAAGGGATATTGTTGATATCTTTTCTCAGGACTGTGGCCATGGGAATGAGCCATGTGAAAAAACAACTCTCATTTGAACCATGTGGTTAAAATAGGTGAAGGAGATTTTCCCAGAAGAAGCAATATGTTGCTCTAAGTAAATAAAATAGTTATTTAGTACCTAGGGAAAATATAGCTATCAATGAAATTAAAGAATCTAACTCATGAAGAGAAACTAAGAATGGCTCGTACACTCAGATTTCCATATCCATGGGTTCCACATCTACGGATTCAACCAACTGTGGACTGAAAATATTTGGAAGAAAAAAATAGCACCATACTGGACATGTACAGACCTTTTTGTTCTTGTCATTACCCTCTAAACAATACAGTATAACCACTACTTACATAGTATTTACATTGTGTTATGTATTACAAGTAATCCAGAGCTGATTTAAAGTATATGGTAGGATGTGCATAGGTCATATGCAAATACCATGCCATTTTATATCAGGGATTTGAGTATCTATGGATTCTGCTGTCTGTGGAGCCAAGGACACCAAGGGACGGCTGTACATTGACATTTTTGCAGGTATATTAAAGTGAATATGGATCTGTGCTTTAATCTCTGTCTTTAACACATAGTTTGCCACTACATTTAAAGCACAGTGGTAAAACACATTTTTTGTAATTTAAAAGTACGATTGTGTCATTGTCATATTTTTCTATGTCCATGCCAACTTAATAAGTAAAATTTGTGGGAATATAATTAAGATTGATCCATTTTCCTGTAGTTTCATATACATTAAATTTGTTATGCCTACTTCTAAATTAATCTCATCTTTATTTCAAAATTTTATCTATGTTTTCAGCAACATTAAATTAAAAAAAATCTTATATATATGGTATTTAACAAAACTGAGTACATAGGTAAAATGTTAAGGGAAGGCTGATGCTATAACATAAAGCATAATGTCCTGTTCATAATGTCCCATTTCATAATCAGTCCTGTCTTAAAACTGAGGCTAGAAAGGACAAAATACAGGTAAATGGTTAAAAGACATTTTGCCCTAGTGTATTATACATCCTAAGGTGTCCCTTTTAACTCTTCTCAGCATACACATCTATGTACAGAGGGGTATGAATTTGGGAAAGAGAAGAGAAAAGGTATGTCTTATCTCTATTGATGGGTCCTTTGTACTGAGAAGAACACCCAAATAAAATTCTGGTTCTGGAGAAAACACTATTTAGGAAAACCCAGAGCTTCTTTTCATTCAAAGCTATCAGTAACTTAACTGTAGTTACTGATATGTATCTATGTAGTTGCTCTATTTTAGTACATTAGAAGATTCGGCAAAGTTATTTTATTTTCATTACATAGCTTTTCTAGGTAAGTATATTTTATTTTGAGGGTAGGCAGGGGTTTTATCATATTATATCTCGGAGGATTTAGTGCAAGCTTTTATTTACTAAAAAAAAGGCAATTTCTTAACTGTGCCTATATTTGTTTTAAAGTATCTGCAATTATGACTACTGTATTTCATAGATAAATAATATGTCTATAGAAAACAATCAAGGGAGGCAAAAAAAAAAAAAATATCCCACCCTTCTTATCACATCTATTTTAATCCCTTACAAGAATCTCTGTAAAGAATGGTACTCGGATTTCTTAATTTATCCTCAGCATTTATTACAGTGCCCATGAGGTAATAAATTCTCAACAAATGGTTGTTGAATAAATGAATGAAATTGTAACAAACTGTTCTAATTCAATTTAGCCAGTTTTAAAAATTTTTAGAGATGAATGAGATTTGATTTTGAGTGTTGGAAAAATAAAAACTAAACTAAAATGATCTCAGTTTTTCAGGTATTATTTGAAAATGCTAATTACATAATTAGTTCAGGATCAACCCAGGAAATTGCCTATCTTACTTATGCACTTTAAAGTGATAACCACCACTGAATGGCTACAACTTTTCCTCTTTATGAACAATGCTGTAACAAATACTTTTATATGTACATATATATACATCTCTTCCTATTTCCAAAAGATACATTCCGAGAAATAGCATTCCTGGGAAGAAGTGTGACACAGATTAATGTTTTTGATGCACATGTGGCTTGCAAGGTCATTCTCTTTGCTTTTCAACTAGCAGGTAAGGAGGAAAAGAACCTAGAAAAAAATACACCTACTGTCTTTAGATTTCCAGCTAGGAAGTAGTACCCATCAATTCTGCTGTGCACTACTGCTAAGTTCTATGGTAAAATTCATTCACATGGATATTTTTGTTTGCTTATGTTTTTGGTTAGTTGGTTTTAATAATGAATACTCTTCAGAGTGATGGGTATGAAGTATGGGTAAGAGATAGTAAAATGTTTCTTATGTTTATAAATAATTCCAACTTAATATTTGAACTACTGTCCTTGCCCTCCCATTATCACATTGCTTCTTTACATTCATAAATTATCTATCTTCGAGTTTGTAGATGTCTTTGTGAAAAAATCCTATTTTATTATACCACTGTATTTGTAATCACTACATTAAATATCTCTCTCTGTGAGGAAGAATTTTAGTACAAATCATATCAGAATTAAAATGGTGAAAATATCAAAGTAAAAATGGAAAAGGATGATTAAGGACGCTACCTCTTGTCAACTGTTCTTGCATAGAAAAATGTGACCATTGGGCAGACCCCATGGCGCACTCAGGAGAGTGCAGCGCTGGGAGCGCAGTGACACTCCCACTGGGGGTTCGGATCCTATATAGGGATGGCCGGTGCACTCAAACAGTATCATGTAGTAAGCAATATTGTCAGGTAACCATATCCCCTTCAGTGCTATAAACACGTAGCATATTAGATAAATATTTATTGTCATTTTTACTGTTATAGGCTTTTTCATTTTTGGTTTCTAAGACTATCAGACAATCAAAAAACATAACAATCATTCACGTCCTATTGTTCCCATAGTATAAAGTCTTAATAACTGTTTCATACATATAACAAAAATAAATAAGTTTGGTACTTTTAAATTTTATTTTGCTACCTTTAGTAAAAAAAAAAAAAAAGAAAGTTTCTTTCCCAATAATACCAGGGGATCAAGGGAATCTAATTTGCTCTTTTCTCCTGTAAGTAGTACAATGAAACAGGGGGTAGGGTTCGTTTAGGTAGTGTTTGGGATGACATACCTGTACCATCCTGACTCACATTGGATCTACAGAAAACACACCTTCTATGCTGGCTATATGAGAATCTATTGCCCCTCTTTGTGAAAACTTTATGAAACAGAGCACTATGCCTCCTCTGTCTTCCAAGGAAAAAAGAAATAGCAAATGCAGTCAATAGTACCTGGCATTAATCCTCCATGAAAATGAGAGAGGAAATTTTGATGATAAAAATAAATTCCTGTATTTGTACCTCCAAATTAAGTTCTGGATGGCAATTGAACAGGGATGATATAAAAAGCTTATAAACTTTACAAATAGATATAATATTTGAGATGTTTAAGTTCACAATTGTTGACCATTGGGATATGAACACCAGAAAGAATAGTGATCTGACAGGAATATTACGCACTAATGGATTGTGAAATCAATTTAGTTTTCAAATGTCCTTTAAAAAAGAATGGAATAGAAACCACCAGAGTGCATTTCATGTGGACAAGCTAGAATTTGTCTAATAATATTTAGTTTCAGCTATATACATACAGATATATATCCTGGGTCATGATGTAAAATTTATTACTTACACTAGATAGCAGTCTAAAAAGTTAGAAAAAAGACGCACTTGACAATTTGTTTCATTTTCCTATGTATGCCAATTCAAGTGGAAAAATAGCTCATGAAAATCATGAACATACTCGTATTTCGTTTATGTGAAGAACAAGCCACTGAATATTTAAGTTTGTATGAAGCTAGTAGTTACTAGTTACTAGTGAAAACCCATCTATTTTGAATCCTAGTTTTATCCCTAAGCATGGAAAGTGATGCTTAGGAAAGATGAGACTTGAGACAATAATTTTTAGTACTATAGGAGGAAAATTGTTCATTTTTCTTATAGGGTAAACATTGTGATTACTAAATATATATATTTATGTAACAGTGAAAAAATTGTTTTGTTATACAACAAAAGGTGACAAAAATAAAGTGCTTTTCAGAACCTGTTATCAGAGTTACCATTGGTTGCATACCACACAAACTTACATCTTCTGATTATTAAGCATGGCAAAGAGAGAAATATATTTTACAAAACCTTAGCACTCCAGAAGATGACAGAGTACATAATATTTTTTTATTATTCTAAAGGAAAGAATGTGCAACTTTACAAATTGGAAAGCAGTATTTGGAGTCTAATGTGAGTGACAAAAGATCAACTAACGATGAAAGACAACTTTCTTATGAAAGGGAAAAACGTTTAGCAAGCTCTTTCCCTTTCCTTAGTTGCTAATGTCTTTCCTTTATTAGACAGGGCAGTCTGCCTAACAGAAGGGGCCTGCCTGAATGGAGCCGTCATCTTTCAGAGTTCTTCCTTTCCTTTTTAGAAAATACAGTATTGCCAACTAACTTGAAGATGCAGTTAGAAAAATGAATACCAGCAATATTAGTTTTTACAGAAAGGTGTAATACAAAAGGTAGTCCAAAGTAGAGCATATCTTGGGATTTTAGACTTTCAAGGCTTTCACTTGGAATAGCTTTAATCCCAAGAATACTGTCTTTCATACATAAAGTATTGCTGACTTCACAATTATAGTGTTATTGGTAATGATAATTAGTTATTCATACGTTTAACTATGAACTGGAATATTTCCAAGTGTTTTATAAAAATAAAGGTCGTCATCATCAATCTCAGTTAAGTAGAGATTTTTGGCTAATAAACGCATATGGTATCAATTGCTTTCCCTAGAAGTGGGGTGGGGTGCGGGTGGGGGAAGGAAAGAAAGATAAATTTACTTTCTTAGTGAGTCACTGGCAGAACTTGAAATTATACCATACTGGTAACATTTCCTAATATTTTATGAGTAATTGCTATTGTCTTTTTCACATACCTATAATAAAGAGATATTTATTAATTCTGCACCAAAAATAAAGGGAACAAATTCTGCCTAAAGGTTACTACTGACTATAATGAATTTCTTTCTTGTCCAGATAAAACTATAACAGTTATGTATGAAATTTATCAAAAAGAGAACAGTTTTCTGTCCTCGAAAAAAATGTGTTAAATTGCATAGTTAGCATGTTTAAATGGGTAGCATTTTAATTTGTGCCTTGAAAATCAAATAAATCATTATAGTCAAAATTCAAATTGATGTGGGGTAGAGCATTATCATACAATATATTAATCAAACTAAGGGACTAGTTAGACCTATGCCTCGAATCTTAACTAAATGCTTCTGACTTCTGAAACAATAAACATTTTTTTAATGTTCTCAGTTGGAAGAAGAGGTATCTTTATTTAGTTTTATTATCACCATGGAAATTGGATCAGAGGCTGGAACTAGAGTAGGGTCAACTATTTTTCTTTGTCATATGGTTGTGAACATATGATGTGGTAGAATTAATACTGAAATTAGAATAACAAAATCAGTTTCAAGTTCTAGCTGTACTTTATTAGGTGTGTAATCTCGGCAAAAGTAACTTTTAACCTTTAAGTTCCAATTTTCTTATCTGCAAACTGATAATAATGGTGCCTACTTCATAGTCATGCAACCAAGTTAGAACTGTGGGAACTCTTTGTATTTAATAATACTATACAGAAATGTTATTTCTTAAGACTCTGAGTTATTGTAAAATGCATTTTTTTAGAAATAAATTAGGACTTTGTATCATATTGCTTATACATGATATGTGGAGAAAATAAATATCGCCCGAAGCTGTTTCAAAGCACAAAAAATTTGAAAAGCGTAACTGTTGAGAATAATGAGAATAATGCAATGTTGTTTGTTTATAAGACGGGAGGCTTAATTCTGCTTTATTACCATCTTTAATCAATTTGTTTCTATTACAGCAAGGGATACTGGGATTTATTTAATCTGAAGAATAATGTGAAAACCCTGGCTCAGAATATCTTTTCCCGTTGTTAACCTTACAGTGTCCAATAAAAGTTATAATAAGTATGAGTTAGTGCTTTGCTTCCCAAAACTTACTAAATAAATAAATATGACCCAAACTTTGTCAATTCCAACAATTCCCCTAATAAGAACAGAATAAATATGATATTTATAAAAAGAGATTTGATTCATAATACGTGGCCATATCAACACATCAATAAGTTAAAACTCTTGTATGCACTAAGCAATTTAATTCCTTCTTGAAAGGGCTGCCTACTCTCTCCTTAAACATACTCCTGTGGGTTTTTTCCTTCATCTGACTTAAAGAAAAATTGCTGCTTTTTTGATTTTGATTAATCTTTTGATTAATTACTCCAATCTCACTTCCTTCAGAATTAATTAGACTAATCGTCTTCTTGTCAGTGTCTTTCTAGCTCTCTCTTCTAAGGCTAAAAGTGTTTTTAAGGGTTCTCATCCTAAAAAGCAAACAAACAACAACTACAAAAATCATGCTTTATTATTTTTCCCACTATTTAAAATACCATTCTATATAAAGTATTCTTAGTGAATCTTCTTCATGGTATACAGATACTTGTTTCTTTCTTATAACTTACAAATCACTTGAACTTGGCCTTTATTGCTACTTCGCTAATGAAACCCATTTCTGAATGTTTAATATGTTTTATCTTCAATTTTGATCCTCTTTGAACTCTTAGCACCATCCATTACTACTAGCCATTGGGTATAAGTGTGGTTTGATGGTATTTGACACTATTTAACTGGATCCCTGTTATTCTTAAATCCTGCTTTGCGAGTCCCCTTTCTCCTGGGGGAAGCCAAAAGAATAATAGTGAATGAGAAACAAATTATCACTTTAGTTGTAGATAAACCAGTGCCAATAATCCCCATGTCTCAGCACTTGCAAAATAGATGATTATATACTCCTATCCAAAAGCCTATTATCACCTATTTTACTACTCGAAGCTCAATAGTAAAGATGAAAAAAAAAAAAAAAAAATCCCAAATATCACACAGAGACATTAAAGTTTTCAAAATAAAACTTCTCTGGATAAAGTAAAATCTCCGAGTAGCTAGTCTATTGCTCTCCTCTTCCTTATTGCCTTATTTTGTTCCTCTCAGAAAGATTTTCACTCAGATGTCTGGGTGGTCTGAATTTCTTCTACTGCATTTGCAACATGGGCTACTTTTACTGGAATGGGTGTAGCCAGTCTAGTGCATCCAAATTTGATTCATTCAATCCTGTTTCTTAGGTCTTCTACTTTTCCAAAATTTCAAGTTCACAAAATAGCACTTCAGCTGAAAACTTAGAAAACACTAGAGATAATATAGGAATGTATTATCTAAACTCCACTTCCATTGTGTCAATAAAAAAATAACGAACCCAGATAATGAGCATCACGTTTTGATTCTTTCTTGCTTTATAGTCAGTCATAGACCACAACTAAGGCTCAGAGTTATTTGGAACGAACAGGAAACACAGAGAACATGTGCAGCAAAAAAACTAAAAGCTTCTTGGTTTTTGCCTTTTGGGATACTATTCAGTTCATAATAGCTGTCCAAAAGCCATGGCTTGTGGACTTAAATTAAAATGAGAGAAGACTCCTTTCAAAAAGCTAATTATCTTGTTATGGAAGCCTCCGGAGGTCTCAGCTTCGTGCAGCTTACGTAGGGATATCTCTAACAGGGACTAAAAGAAAATTCCAATGCAAAGAAACATTAACTCCTCCAAAAAAATCTCTGTATTTCTGAGTTTTAATTGCCTGAGTCTTGATTAATTTTCACTGTGGTCATCTTTTTCCATACCAGCAACTATTTTTTCCTGCAGTTGCAGGGCCTCATTTCCTAATAGAGAAAAATACCATTCCCTCAGTCATGTGTGAAGACAAAAGGAAAAAAACAAGAAACTATCTAAAACAAATCAATTTTGGAGCATTCAATCTAGTGTCTCATTAATTCACATCACTTTAAAGATGCTGGTCCAATCTCATGGACTAGACTTTTGTTAAAGATTACTTCTTTAGTCTTTGTGGACAGCAGCCATTGTTGAAAATACATCTATATACTAAAGATAAGCATATTTTAGGGTGGGCCTTACTTTCTCTAGCAAGGTCTTTACTTCACTAAGGGCTCCAAAGTCTTAAAGAAATGGAATTTCCATTATGATCAAAGGTCCAAGGCAACTAGGTTCCATCAGTTCTCTTTACCACAAATACTAACTGCAACCACACCTGATAATACTAGTCATAATTCAAAGCTGCTAAATACTTGTAGGCTTTAAGTAAACCCATGCAGTACCTAGTGCCCAGATAGTAGTTTCTGAATATGACATTAGTGAGACTATTTGGATAGATTAGAAATAATGATGAGATTTTGATGGAATTCAAGCTAAGAATTACTCTTTCTCTGTGTGCTGAATAGTGTGTTGTATCTCATTTACATCCTTATTCATTTACATTATTTTCTTTGTGATTGGGGATGGGAGATTGAAAATTAATTTAACACTCCTTAGCTCCCTGTTAACATTATACGAGTAGGTGGCATTGATGGGAGACTGGAAGGAGGGAAGAAGAGCCATTGTTTTTTCAACTTCTGCTGTGGTATCTGGTGGAGTTGGAAGCATGAGTGGATAAGAGAACAACTTTGGGTAGCTTTGGGCTTCAGCACATCGGTGACAGTTTTCACACTAGCAGTGGGACTGCAGACCCCTGATGTCCTGTACAGAGGCAGTGATTTCTTTGTAAGATGGAAAACTCTAATGTTCTGCCAAGAGAAGCAGAGACAATAGCAGCCTTCCAACAAATTGGCATCAGACATAGTAACAGTTCTTGCTCTTTGGGTTAAAGCCCTTTTCTCCCTTTTGCTTTTCCAGTATCAGTTTTGCAATTTGGTCTTTCAACAATACCATAAGCTTGGTAACCAATTTCAATACTTAAGTCATCAGTATCTAGTGGATTCCAAGAATTGTTTCTTTTCCCCCCAACTGAACACTGACTGATAGGGTTCTTGGTATTACAAATGAGAGCAGAAAACACAGCCACAAGATAGCCATCTAGGATTTGCAATTTGACCTAACTGGACTTAAATGCAGTATTGGCTTCATTTCTAGTAGATAACTGGAGGCTGATAGTCAAAATTACATAGTGGCAAAATAGTCACTCAAGTAATTTTCTGTGGTTATTTCTATGGAGTGTCTATTGAAAACAAATTTTGGGAAACCAAGGGTGTGCTGCACTTAATCATAATTGAGTAAGTTATGAGCAAATGGAAGGTTAGGGTGGCTGTCTTTGACTTGACTGGAGAGATTATAGAAATGGAATGCCTAGCTGAGTATTAAAGTCATTTCAAGTCATTGTCAAACAATGAGAGAGCTGCTAGAATTTCCCTAAAATTATTTTTTTTTTCTAATAGCCCCAAGGCTGCTATAGATAAAATTCAGATTCCAGATTTGATACTGTGGATGAAAAATTACAAAGTAAGTTGAATTCACAGCATTGTCAGTTTTTATATGAAAGTTTAACCTGGAAAGAGATAACATACACAGTATGATGGCACTGATTTCTGCAGTTAAAAAAAAAATCTCAATTTTTATTGGCAGAAACTTGGAGAATATGTATGGGATTTTTCTTTAGAATATTAGACTAAAGAGGGTAAAACATAAAATTTGCATAAAATTGGTTCATATTAGTACACTTAACAGAGATTCTTGGATCAATGTGTTACTTTAACCAGCAGCTAGGAGTGGTTCTGGTACTTTGCTTGGTTGATTGATTGAAACTTTGACTCAAGAGTTTCCCATATTCAATGAAGCATAGATCCCAGAATATTCCTTGTAAATACCTCTTTATAATAGTACAAAGGAAGGTCTTCAAAGGCCTATGGTGATAGGAATAGTAGAGTAAATTTAATGTGTGTCTCTTTCCCTCTTATTCTCCAGCCAGCACAGAGGATATTCCCTTTACCAGTGCATTAAAAAGGTCTTGAACATCTTTACATTGGTAGCTCTAAGTTAGATGACGATGAAAGCTCTAGTGGTAGTGCTTAACTGACAGTGTCAGGATGGGCATAGAAGGGATTGGGTGGCAATGATTTTCCCTGTAGCACTGGCTAATCTTTCAGTTTCTAGGACTGAAATATACAAATGCAGTACTAAAATATTATTAATTTATATTTAAAAATAACAGCTCTAGACATAATATAACTTGAGTCATTTAAATAGGCATAGTTTCTCACCATCTTGAGATCGTAGCCACTTTACATTTATTTACCAGCACAATATCAGAACCTCCTGAATGAAGGTGAGGCCAGTCACCTCAAGAAGAGACATGAGACATGACCACAAGTATGTACTTTCAATTTTCCTCTGTGTTTTTCCAAAAGCTATCAGTGGCCATTTTTTAGAATTATTGTGCATTGAAAATGGAAATATACAGAGCTTTATGGGATTACTAGAATAATGGCTTTTAACTGATCTTAGTCACTGGGGATCTGAAACATCATTATGGTCCACTGGTCAGAGAAAGGTGTTATTGATGACAAGTAATAGATGTTGCTTGGCACTAAGTCCATCTTATAGTGGACCCAGTGGTTCTGTGAATGTGGAAAATAACCACTGGTTATTTCTGTAATGAGTTATCAGGAGAAACATATTTAGCAACCGACCCGATATCCACATGGCTTCCTAATCTGTGGAATGAGAGCTATTAAAGAAAGACAGATCAAGTAAAAAGCTTTGAAATCATCTTCCCTGATCTGAAGAATAAACCAAAAACAATATCTTTTCCCGGATGGAACTGAAAACTTTAGTGCCATCATTGAAAATTTGAAAGATACATATATGATAACAGTCACGTTTCAATTTTAGTCAATTATTTGACATGTGCCAAAGATGGGTAAGTCTTGAATAATGATATTTAATTGTCACAAAATTAATCAATTTGCAGATGCTATTCTAAATATGACCTCTTTACTAGAAACAACATTGCCTTGTTGGTATGCACTATTTTTCTCGTTCCCATGATTCTATCATTTTTGGTCATTTTGCTAAGGTATGTGTGACGGGCACTGCATTGATGTCTGCACACAGTCTCCAATAGAAATGTATCTCTCAATGGAATTATGAATGATGTAAAACCAAAATTGCTTCAAGGATTCCACCCACTCTTTTTACAGACAAAGAAACTGTTATAAACAGTTTGAAAAACATTACAAATATACACCAAGGAGACAAAGTTATTTTTCTAATCTGGTAAATAAAACTAAGTAATTAGTTCTAAATAAATAGACCACTATTTAGTAATTCTAGAATATGACTTCTCTTATTAACAAGTACAGTACATTTTTAATAATATATCACATCTAAAACACTGTTTCCCAAACATGAAAAATTTAACTATTAATTATTATTATTTATTATTATAATTTTGGGTGATATTTCTAAATTTTGGCAAGTAAAAGAATACAAGTGACATTGAATACAAGTGACATTGAAGAGATCAAAATAAAGCAAATCAAATTAATTATTTTAGTTTAATATGTCAGGGTCAGTGATGAATTGAAATTCGCTTTTCTCCTGAAATAGTAAAGCTAAGGCAAACAAATAGGAGTTAAATGTTGTATGGAGTTAAGACAGCTGGTATTTGTTAGCAGTATTTATGGGTCATATTAAAGTCAGTGGGAAGCCATGGGTGTGGAAATTTCTTTTCTTTTTTCCAGATGGCTTCTGTAGCTTAGCCTGTCAGAATTAAAGCCTTATGATGGAATATGTGTGTTCCTGAGGTCCAAGCTTGCCAGAACTCTGAGTGGATGGGAAGATGTTCCTTAATTCCCTAAGTTTCTTAATTCTTTACCTCCTTTATCTATGCCTTTTGGATAAACACAGAAATTAGCATTAAATACTTAGGTTCCAATTCTGTTTGTGTGGTCTTGGGCAAGTAATTTAACTACTTTAGGCTAAGCACCTTAATCCATAAAAGAAAGAAAAATAATAAAACTAATAGAAATATTACACACTCAAGATTTGACAGTAGTTGTGAAATAACTTTGTACACTATTAATCATTCTATAAATTTTAATTTAATAAATATTACATATATAGTGGATACATATGAAGGATGAGTATTTCCTGATTATTTCTAATCTATAATGGCAATTTCTACTTCCAGAAATAACACAATAACTGATCAAATTGGCATCCCACCGTCAGTAAAGGAAAAGATGGAGAAAATACATAACATAACTGTTCTCAGATTTTGAACAAAAAAAATTTACAGAACTGTGATGCCTAAGATAAAGGAAATGAATGAGATAAATCTCAGAATTGTCCATTTTCTGCCGGGAGGCACTTTCTGGATGACGACCCAGACAGGCAGAGCCCAATGAGAGTGTGGCAGTGGTGCTGAGTAGAGGAAGCAGAGATCGGATGTTTATGGCTACTGAAGTGGCTGGAATTGGTGGGATACCAGAGGAAAGGAAATTTTGCGGAGAAACAACAGGAGTCCTGAGAGTAGGGAGTTGTTCTCCTACTGGTTCTGTAACTTGCTTCAAATAATTAAATCAACCATGTACCACAGGAAAAAAAATCTATTTGAACAATTTTCTACTTAGGCATTACTAAAATATTTTAGAAATATCTAATTTTCTAGATTTGGAAAATTTAAATATCATATGCCTCACTCCTACCCTAACCTTTAAAAATATCTTAAACAATTGTTCTAAAAAGAGATACACAGGGTGAAAAAAAAAAGAAAAAAAAACCTATTTTTTTCTGAGTCCAAAGGATGGCTGCATCAATACATTAAATAATCAAAATTCAGACATTTCATATGGAAATACTGAAAGCCCCACTCTTCATGCCTTGTAAAGGTATA